>NW_026562444.1:187500-195000 GCF_027474105.1 Poeciliopsis prolifica
CTTTCACTGCAAAAAGTATTTTTATATTTAGTGAAAGTTAGATTGTCTTTTTGTTGTTCTTGTTGTTTTTCTAAACTTCCTCATTGATGCTTCTGTAATGATAATATTACCAACATTTAATATGTAGTTACTTTATTTCACACCATGACGGATGGAAATACGTGTGTATGAAACATAATGATGACGTTGCACTCTAATAAATAAGACGATAAACAACAAAACCTGACGTCATTGATCTGACACACAGCCAGAGAATCAGCTGAAAGAGAAACTGCAAGCTGGCGGGAATTAAACGTACTCAGGTGGGAAGTGTAGCAAAGTTCCTTTCACAATAAAATAAATGAATCGTTTAAAAATGAATAAAAATACATCGAATAGGCGAATTCAATTCTGGATGTTCCTTTCATTCTGTAATTTGGAAAATTACTGTAATGTATTTTGTGAGACTATGAGATACAGAGTTTTGTCCCAAATTAATCAACAATGTGAGAAATGCCAGAAAAGTAGCAGGTTCTATCATATTGTTGTTGTTGTTATTATTATTATTATTATTATTATTATTATATTATATTATTTATTATTATTATTATGTCTATGTTTCAGAATGACATTTTATTTCTGTTGGTCATTATTTTATGTGACCAACTCAGATTGTTGTCGTTGTTCTTCAAAACAAGATTTACTTTATTCAGATTAATAATAAAATAAAAAAATTCACATTTAGATTCGATTATTTAGATGACATAAAGTTCCGTCTCTAGTTATTTCCCACTTTATTTAATAAAAAAATAAAGTATTTTTGAATTTCTGTTTTGTTTAAACGCAAATACAGAATTTTATTTTGAAACCCCAATCCGGAAGTGGCCGTAGTTAACACAGGGAATTGACGCCATGCTCCACTAGGTGGAGCGCAGCGGCAGAGAGCCGTTAAGAAATGTTGGGCAGCCGGGAAGCAGGCGCCGCTGGCGGACAGGAAGCGGCCCCCGGCCGGTGGGCCCCCCGGGGCCTCCTCACCCGGAGCCCCGCGGGCAGGACAGGACCTCCGTGCGGGCAGGGCGGCGTGTCGGCGGGCTGGTCAGCTGGAGGCAGCATCCGGTCAGGACGTCAGCCCTGTTTGCTGCAGCCAACGCGGTGATGTGGTAGGCATCGTGACGCAGGGAGATCCGAGACAAACAACAGCACGACTTTAGACCAAATTTAAAATATAAACCTGATCTTTATATTTATTATAAACTTGGTTTGAACAGTTTTTATTCAGAGTAAATAATCCCCAGTCTAATTTAAATAAAGTATAGTATTCTGTAATATTTTAAAGGAGTTCAAACGTTGATATTTTAATAAATTAATTAATTTTAAAGTTTTTTGCGCTATCATGATGTCTGGTTGTAATAAATACTTAATAAAACTTTAAAAAAGTGTTTTCCTATTGGGAAATGTAGTTTAATTAGTTCAGCTCTAAGTGAGAGCGAGGATCAAACATTTCATATTATTATTACTTTACTCATTGATTATTCTGAAAATCAAGACTTCAATCTGATCAAATATGCTGACATTTCCCATTTCATTTACTTAAGCTTACTTTTATACAATATTACAAATATATAACATTTATAAATAAAATCTAATCATTCAATCTCTTTTTGAAATAAGAAATTAAACAATTAATTTCCTAAAATTCAAAATTCACTAACAGCATTTCTTCAGTGAACAGTTAATTATTTCTAACAAACGATGCATCTGCAGCTGGTCATTACGGTTTAAGTCTGGTGATTCATTTTTTAGTAATTGGATGCAAAAGGTATCTGACAGGAGTTTTGTTTTTTTCCAGAATTTGAACCTGCAGGTCAAACTAAGACTATGCTACTTTCTGAGTATAAGTTATTTAAGAACAAAGAATTTTCATCTTAAATGCAAAATGTAGGTTTTCTTTCTTACAACTTTCGATCACTTACTGTTTTATTCTTTCAGAAAATAACATATTTAAATTCTGTACACTCCAGTTAATGATTAATTAATTTCTAAATTAGCTGATAATTACTTAAATAATTGATTAATCAGATCAATAATTTCAGTCCTAATCTAACTGACATATTTTCTTTTCCACAATCTGTAAAATTGTATTTATTAGAGAAAACTGAATGTGGTTATTGGTTGTTTCCAAATGTCTTTACATTTGCTTAAAAAGAACATAAATTTTGCACAAGTAGAAAAAATATAATTTAGTTTACTGTTAATTGATCAGACATAGAAACTATAAAGTACTATACCAGATTAAATAGTGTTACAAAAGTAACTGTTATTTGACTGAAAAAATATTGTACAGGTATAAATATTCTACAGAATATTAGCATTATCGCTTCTTTTTGCTCCTTTTTGAACAATAAAAACACTTAAATGAGTTTATTGTGACTCTTTATTAAACTTGATTGTCTCGTTTGAGCTGAAACTTTGCTTTGTGTCTCTGCAGGTTTGTTGCCTTCAGCTCTTTTCGGATCTACAGCCTTATTTCCATCCTGTTGGTTCTGTTGGTCGTCACGATAACCGCCAGAGATGCTGTTTGGACCAGAACCAAAGGTTTATTTCTTCCGTCGATTGCCTGCACACTTACACTTCATTATTGTTCTATCTTTTGAGACATTAAAAGACTCAAAAAGGTTGTTTCAGAAAAAAGATTAAAAAGATTAAAAAGGTGTTTCAGAAAAATCATACATAAATTAAGCCAAAACTGAACACAATGTTTTTAATTTAAGACTTTTTCAGAGTTTCCTGGTCTGTAAATCTGTTCTAAATCTTCAGCTCTGCCTGGTTCAAATTCAGGAAGATAAATCTCCTGTTGAGCATCTTTTGCTGCAGCTGTATTTTAGAAAATAAAATGTTCATTTTCTTATTTAAAAAAATTAATTTAATTATTAGTGTATGTCAACTATGTACTTAATATTCTAAAAATATTTATTAATTTTAATGTCTCAAAACAAGTTTTCCATGCTGACATTATTCATATTCTGTGTCAATTTATTCTAGGAAATAATTCAGTTTCAGACATTTATATTACTTGGTCCAGTAATTGGGCCGGTTTTGGACGGGATTATGTCTCAGTTTGTTTTTAAAGGTGATAAAAGTTTAAATGAATCATTCTGAACTCATTTTCTCTGGTTAGATGTTTCATCTCCAGTCAGGTCCAAACACAGGATCCTCCACTGTTTGATGATTTCATCCAAAGTTTCCTCATTTTATCCTGATGAGTAACAGTGAGGCACTGAAACCTGTGGAGTCTAATGCTCTCGTCTTAGCAGAGGAAAAAATGACTTCTGCATTTAGTTCAGATATAAGAGCTAAAAGTCTGTAGCTTCTTAACAGATTACCTGGTTAAATGTGTTTTAGGTTGATTTTCTCATCATGTTACTTTTATTGTTTTTGGTCATTTTTCCTTTAGGTGTCACTGATGAAAAACAACATTGATGTATTGTAGGTAGTTAGATTGTAAAGTGCCATTTGGGTTCAGAGCTGAATGTAAATTCTGATTTTTCCTCCCACAGGAGCTCATGTGTGGCGCAGCTTGACCAGCAGGTAAGACAGGATTCAACCTCCGGACAAAGAGCAGGAAGAGTCAAAAATACAGTCAGACTTTTGTACATTTTGATTGGCTCAGAAAAAACCCAAATGTGTCACTAAAATACTCGTATTAAATATAAATGCATACTGAAGGTCAATGCCTGGTTCTTCAGTGAAACAGATCCAAACACCTTGATTGAAACATAAAGCTGATCATGTTGACATCACATGAAGGAAGGTCTAACTGGATGAATGTGACTCCAAATTGGAATTACGTGATCCGGTAGATGGAAGACGTGTAACTGCTGGACGGACAGAAACTCGACTGCAGGGAGAATTGAGTTAGTTTCCTTCAGCTGGATCAGGACACAGAGTGCAGAAAGCAAACTCGTTTTGTTGTTTCCATGTGTGAATATAATAACCTGGAGGAGGTAAAAACTCCATCATGCAAAGCTTTTGCAGTTTGAAGGAAGGCCAGCCTGACCTGCTTTGTTTCAGCAGCTGAGGCAGATACTCCGCACTAATCAGTAGCCACCAAGCTAATGTGTATCATCACAGCAGCCCCGCATTGAACTGTCCAGATTGACCAATAAAAGCTATGAAAGGCAGAAGATAAAGATGTTTTTGGATAGAATCAGGAGGAATCAACGTTTTCAAGTTTCTTCAGCAGGATTCATTAGAGAATCCTGCTGGTTTTTAGCAACTCTTCAGTCGATCCTCTTCAGAGTTTCATTCTGTCCCTGTTTCTGCTGCTGAGTTTACTGCTCTTTCATTACATTGTGTTCATAACTTGAAAAGTTCACACATTTACATCCAAATATTGAGCAGGACAGAAAAGTTTCATTGTGATTTTAAATTACAGAACAGAATATATTTCTAAAGATAAAAGTTAGGGCTGCATGGTGACCTGCAAAAACACAAAATGAAGCATTTTTGTTTTGTTTCTAGTGTAAATATTAGAGTGCATGGATTCAACTGCCAGACTTTTTCACATGGGAGAAATGTCTCCCATAGGGAACTAGTTCTGTTTCACATTGATATGAATTCATTTTGATTAAAACAAACTCTAAAAAGTTAAAAACTTATTTCTTAGTTTTATTTTATTTGAAGTCTACTTAGAAACTAACTAAATATAGTTGGTAAGATTCTGTGTTTTGCAGCGTTGCTCTATTGCCTTGCAGAAAAAAACCTTTGAGTTCAAATCCTGGCCTTTGCCTTTCTGTGTGGAGTTTGGTTGTGTGTCTCTGTTCCCCTGTGAGGGGTCAGTGACCTCTGACCTCTTCCAATGGCTTCCAGTTCCCCCTGTGAGGACAAGCAGGTAGAGGCTGAATGGATAAATGTTGAAAAGCTGGTTTCAAAGAGTTTGAATCCCCCAGAGCCTTCAGCTTCGTTCTGTACCATTTTAAAAATCCAATATTATTTTCTCACAAACTGTTTGTACTGAAGGTCAGAGCAGTTTCACAATCTACAGCAGGTTTAGTTTTATAGAAGCTTCAGATCTGGCATCAGTTTGTGCTTTTATTAGATCTTTCTGAAATCTAATAGATCAATAAATAAGAGTTAATATGATCAAAACGTAACCAGTTTATTTACTTAACCTAGAGGAAGTCTGGTCCTGCATGTGATGCAGGCTAAATAAATGTTTAATTAGCTCAATGATGCTGGCTGCAAATTTGATTGATTTGGATTTGATTTCATTGATTTAATGTTTTTAAACTTCCTGCAGAGTTTTTATGAAAAAATGTAACACTGTTGGTTTCAGCTTCTATGTTAAAATTCAGCGACTTTAGAGTTTGTGCAGTTAAAGACTTAATGATTGTCTAATGAGACATAAATCAAAACATGAAAAATCTGAGTAATAAACTGAGTAAAAATGACTGTTAAGTGTTGAATTGATCACATTTTTATTAATTTCTTCTGTTCTACTCAGCTTATGATTACTATTATTAACAGCTCACTTGTTACTCCAGAGCATTTTGAGGTAAAAATCTAGAGAGGATTTAATATACTTTTATTTCTGTTTTTACATCAGACTTGCAGAAAATAACCTGAGTTCTTGTTTATGAAGAAAGCAAGCTTTGGTTTGTGTGAGAAAATGTCTGACAGGTTAAAGCTTTTCCTCTGCCTTCGTCCCCAGATTGTGAAATTATTGAAGATTCTATCAGAGGTTTTCTTCTGTTGATGTCCAGACTCATGTACCTCCTGGGGGTCGTATTGTTATTGGCTTGTTGTTCAGCACTGTGACTGTTGCTGAGGGTCCGAGGCTGCTCTCCGGTGGATCGGCGTCCGGTGTTTTGCTTGTCGGCTCCACAGCTGGCTGCTGGCTGCTGGCTGCTGGCTGCTGGCTGCTGGCTGCTGGCTGCTGGCTGGGATTCAGCAGAGGTGCCAGGGATTAGAGGGCGCCAGCCTGGATGCAACGCATCAGCGTTGTGTAACAGGTTTGGGTCAAGGATGATCCGGGTTGTTCTTGTCAGGCGATAAAAACAACATGGATGCTGCTTTACAAAGACTGAAGTTGATCAGGTTGACATGGAGACGGCTCTGTCACGGGGAGCCCATCTGAACGAGCGCCACCCATCGTAGTGCCGTCTCTATGTCAGTGTGACATTTGGCCAGCAGGATGGGATTGTGCCGCCGCCACCTGCTGCTGTCGCTCCCTGTTGCATTGTGGGTAACTCTACTGGAGGCTTACAGCAAGTTCAGGAGATTAGCTGCTGACCCGAAATGCAAGCTGACAGCTGCAGGACCGGAGCCATCTCTCTGTCTACGTACCTTTACATGTGTGTGGAAAAGCAAAAACCTGCTGGGGAAATTGACCTTATTTGGCTGCATTGATGCTAATAATGCTGCCCAGCCTTCGACATGCAACACTTATTAAACAAACAGGTGAATATTTTAATGTTTAATATGCAAACCTATTGTTGCAGATTCTGAACTAGCAGATAAAACTGTGATTTGATTATAATGCGGTAATACTTTGATTTAATTCACTGTTAAAGTAAAACTGGATAAAACACAAATTTAGTCCAAGTTCTGTGCCAACGCAAACCATAAGAAATTGATTTAATTGTTCTTAAGTGCAGGGGACACAGCAGGGGCCCGGACCTGTTCTTTAGGGGCCGTGGCCCCTGATGGTCCCTGTCTAGAACCGCCCATGGTTTTTGTTTTTCAGCTCATTCCTTTGTGTTCAGTTTTCTTTGTGTGGGATTTCTTTAGATCTTTATTTCCTCCTCAGCTCATGTTCAGGCACATATTGGCCGATTAAAACTAAAATTTTATGTCAACAATATCAATATTAAATAGAATATTTTCTAAAAGAAATGTTATACTGTTGGGCGATATTCCCATACATTAAATTTCATGCAGTGATCTATAGAAACTGCTAAAAACCAAGACAAACTCGACTTCCTGCTTCAGAGAAAAGCTGTAAGAATCGTTATACAGCCCATGAAATATTTATAACATTTCATACTTTAAAAATTTATGTTCATAGGTTTAGCTAAAATTCCTCATTTTTTGAAAAAATACAGGAAAGATGCTGCTGTTTTGAATGTATTTATTTAAGAATTAGTAAAGCAAAAGCAGAGGCTGCAGCAGCTGCAGCAGCAGGTGAATGAACACAACAGAAGATTAAAAAAACTCCAAGTGAAAACAGAAAACAAATCAGTTCTCATAGCAGAAAACGACACAAAGACCTAACATGACAGCAGGAGTGAAAACTGTGACAGGTAGGGGGCGGTAGAGAGTCTTTCAGAAATCTTGGTCCATTGTGAAGTAATAGTTTATTTAAAGCAAGAGTAAAATATCAAACTGCCCTTAAAACATTAGGATCTTATTTTAAAGAGAACCACGATTAGTTATAAGAAATAGACCTTATTTGGAAAATATTTATCTCAATATAGAAATAAGGTTATTAAGTTTTTTTAAAATGGCAAAAATTTTACCAAA
>NW_026562444.1:200000-302500 GCF_027474105.1 Poeciliopsis prolifica
CCTTAAAAAACAAAACCTTTTTGTCAGATGTGCTAACATGGAAGATAAATCTGGAACATGACATGTCAAGTTAAATCAGATGTGTTGATGAAATCACTGGAGTTGCACCATCTTTAAAAACATTAAAATAGAATTTAGTTTTTTGTAAAGTGTCTTGAGAATAAGAAACCTATAAAAGGACTAAAGCAGCAAACAAACAGCTGGACCATTTGTGATGAAGTTTGTGTTGGAGGATCGGGTTCAGAATAAGCTGAAGGAGGCTAAAGCCAGCTTCTAATTTAGCCAAAGCAAATAAATGGGAAAAAGAAAATGCTTTGGAGTTAAGTGGCCATTCTGTATTTTAGTTTGGAGAGCTATGAATGCTCAGATTAGCCTGAGTTGTTGAGCATAAGGACAATAAGGAGCTAATTATAAACATTAGCTCCACTAATGCTAATAGTTAAACTAATGTGACATTTATGGGAAACTAATCCTAAAGCATCAAATCCAACCATCACGAGACTATCGCAAACAGGACATGTACATTTCTGCTTATAAAGTGCTATAACAACATGGTATTTAGCAAAAGCTAATTCTAAAGTTCTGAACAGACATTGTATTTATCTGATGCTAATGATAAAATAGCATACCAACATTGTATTTAGCAGGAGCTAAACTAGAATGCTATGTCAACATGGTATTTAGTAGAAGCTAGTGCTACATCACTATAACAAATTATTTACCAAAAGCTAATGCTAAAGCACAAAACCAACCTTGTATTTAGAAAATACTAGTACAAAAGTGCTATATTAAGATTATATTTAGAGGAACCTATGCTGAAGCGCTATGTCAACAAGGTATTTAGCAACAGCTAAAGCTAAAACGCTACGCAAACAAATGTATTTACCTGTAGTTAATGTTTAGTCATTATGTCAACAAAGTATTTAGCAACAGCTAAAGCTAAAACGCTACGCAAACAAATGTATTTAGCTGTAGTTAATGTTTAGTCATTATGAAGACAATGTATTTAGCAGACGCTAATGCTAAACCTAAAGCTCTAAATTCAACCATGTTGATGCCGAGAACAGGAAGAGGTTCTCAAAACAATTCATATATGTTCATATTTGAATGTATTTGTATAAGTAACACTTTAGTTGTTCATTTAAGTGTTGAATTCTTCCGTATTGATCATTCGCTCGTTTGTTGTACACAGTTGAGGTGGAAACTGTTTGTGTTCAGAAAATAATTGTGAGTTTTGAGTCAAGAACCGCATTGATGTAAAACCTGAACTTCCTGGATTAATCACAGCAGATCCAGTTAACTGAGTCTTATAAAAAATATAAACAACCTTAGCTGGTTGTTTGTTGGTGAGTCGTAAAGACCAAGAGGAGATGACTGAGTTGTTGCTGTAACTTGAGCTTCATTTTGCAGCAGTTGTTTGCTGTTTCCAGAACAGCTGCTCACACAGGACAGGAAGTTTCCATCCTCAGCTGGATTTAAATTTAGTGCTTAGTTGTTTCACGTGATGAACACGACCAGAACAACAGCTCGGCAAATTTAAAAGGAACAATCACAGGCATTAAGCCAGAAACAGTGAAACTACGCAGTTCCCTTCTGTTCCCCACATTTTGTATTTCAAACAGTTTTAGCCAAAATGTGACAACTCTTGATGTAATAAAATGTTTACACATTAAAAAAGCCTCTCATATATTTCATAGCTGACCTGGGGTTGGATCATTGTACATCACAGAGTATTATCACCTCCAGTGTGTTGGCTTGGCTTTGAAACAAGGACAGATGAAGGATCAACATTCCAGTTCATGGATTTAAGGGAGGAAACATGCCTTACATTTTACACTCCTACCTGGTTTTCCCCACACCAGTCACGGTTTGTCCTTGTTATGTAAAATAAGAGCACAAAGTGAGGTGAGGGAAATCCCGGGAAAGAAATGGAAATTTTATATTTCAGCTGTCTCTGAAAACTTCGTCTCCTCCCGGTTTCCGTCTGACACCTGTTTGTTTTAGCAATCATCCTCCTGTTTTTGTGTTACTACTCTAATATATACAAAGTTAAACTGCTTAATGAAATTTGGTCAGAATCTGTCCAATAACAAACAGACGCCTGTTTTATTGACATCAATCCCTGGTTGTGAAAAACCTTTTGAACAGTTTGGATCCTCGTGTGATGAAGGGACACATTTTCCAGCTTCAGTGACTGATTCTGGTTCCTGGGTTTGTGTGATTCCAGTTGGGAGATCATTGATTCGGGGCAGGACAGCCGGTCCAGAACCGGACCTCAGCTCAGTGAGTCCCTGAGACTTTTCATCCAGGAGACGTCGGCGTTCAAACAGCAAACCCTGGCAAGGTGAGGCTGACAACCTGGCAACGTGAGCTTGAGTTTGTCATAAAATCAAACACCAGAAATAAATCAGAAAAACCAGCAGTGAGGAAGTTCTGTTTGTGTTTGTGTTAGTTCTGCCTGCTGGTTTGCAGTCTCTGCACCTTCTTCGCTGTCTTGGGTCGCTACGTTCCAGGAATCGTTATCTCCTACATCATATGTGAGTGAAGCGACCTGTCGCACTCTTTTTCTATTTATTTTACAATCATTGCTGCATTGATCATGTTGTTTCCTTCCTGCAGTGCTGGGTTTTTTCCTGTTGCCTTTGATTTCATCTCAAGACAAAAGTTTGTGGCTGAAGCCAGTTCTGCAGAAGCTGGACTTCGGCATCGGGCAATTTTTTCATAAAATCAAGCAGAACCATGGTAAGTACTAAACAGTATTTTCTGTAAAATATGCAGACTAATTTGTAACCTGTTAAAGTCGGCCTTCTGGACATCTTTAAACTTTGGCTCATGTTTTTTTAAATAATTTCACTCTGTAGTGAGGGAATAACATGTTCCCCTCTGCAAACCCAAGCCTGAATATTGAATATTAAACAACAGCAGCCATAATGTGTTTTTAGATAAATGCACTGTAACTTTCTTAGTTTTCTGTAAAAACTGCTTCCAAAAAAGCTCACAAATAAAGGAAAATATTCAATCCATGAGGTGTTTTTCATTATCTTGTCTTTTAAACGAAGTTGCATTTATTTGAATTGAATCTGATTCTTGTTGATTCGTTCTTTTCAGAGGAGAGACTCGTTCAGGCTCAGATGGGAGAGAGAAGGCGTCGAATCCGACCTTTCTTCAATGTTTCCCAAGGTTGGTAATTGATTTTCGCCTTTTGGATCTGGTTCTGTTCACTAACAGGGTCCAGTTAGAACAACTGGAATTGACCACTTAATCCTTATGAGTCTTGTTAGCTTGTTAAACCTCCAGCGGGAGTCGGGCGGGCTGGAGGGGCTAAACAAAATAAAGTCAGAGATTTTACCCTGCATTTTATACAACTGACAGCTTTTCAGTGCAAAAGGTGACATTTCTGTGTGTTTCTGGTGAAACAGCTCGACTCCACGGTGTGTAAAGACATGTCGGTGTCAGATACTGAAGTGTCTGACGTGACGTGGACGGATAACGGCACTTTCAACCTGTCAGAGGGACACACTCCGCAGACGGAGAACTCAGAAGGTGAGAATAACAGAACCTGTTAATGTTTTAGCCTGTGGATGGTTAGTTATTGACATTTCACAGGTTTATCCTGCAAGAATATTCCCTTAGTGCCATCTAGTGGTGGTATTTAGGTATTACAGCACAAGCAGTAACACTGAAACCTCTTCAGATTGAGTTGGTCTTTGAAAGCGCTGTTGGTAGAAACTCAAATTTCCAATTGATATTTCCATTGATTAAGAATAATTCAGGTGTTTGTTAAAAGGCAGCATTCCTTTTATTGAGACTTTTGTAGCTTTGAGAGAAATATTTTCTCCTGAGAAAATTTACTGTACATTTATTTCTGAAAGTCTGTGTTTCGTATTGGAGAAGAGGACATGACAGTCCTGGTTGGTTATTCTGAGCTTCTTAATCATTTCTTGGTCCATATCTGCTTCTTTCAGATCTTGATAAAGAGGAATTGTTCACCGCTGGGCTCCCAGATTTTCCTTCCCTTGATAACGGCACAACAACCAACGGTGACGATGACCTCAGTCTTGACCTTTCCTTACCTCCACCTAAACCAATCAAATCAAAGCGATCGCCTCCTCCATCACACGAAGGCCAACCGAGCGACAGCGTCCTGGAACTGGTCAACCAGATGACCGGCGACGTTATCGCCGCCGCTGTTACGTCCGCCATCCAGGAGAGGATAGAGGCCGCAGTCGGCTGCTTGGCTCTGAGCGAAGACCCCGAGAGGTCAAGGCCTCCGGATTCGAGCCGGCTGCTGGACCTAGCCGAGGAGTCTGACAGCGAGGTGGAGGACTTTGAGCTGCTGGACCAGTCTGAGCTGGAGCAACTGGAAGGAGAGCTCGGGTTGGTAGAGGAGAAGACGAAACCCAAAGAGGAGGAACCGGCCCAGACAGACAAACCAGCCTCGTCTGGATTCTTCTCTAAACTCCTCAGACGCCACTGACTGGTGAAAAGTTCGGCAGTGGAGGTAGATGGTCATGAAAGACAATCAGAGTTTCTGTCACTTTTGGCTTCTTTTTGAGGAGAAAATATTACAATTTGTATCTTCTAGAGTTAGCATTTACATTTGAAACATCTGTTTCAGCACATGTGCAGCAGAGGCTCACTTACCCTAGTGCAAATGTGGATCTCATCATGATGTGGAGGTTCTTAAAGGAAACAGAACCTGTGATTTGAGATCTGCAATGAAACAGCCTGGAAAAAGAAAAGGAAGTGTTTTGTTGTTGACTTACCATCCAGAAATCACTTTGCTGCATTCTTGTTGGTTGTGCAGGAGGCTCCACTTTTGCTTTTCAAAGACGTACGGTTGTATAATGGCACATCTGATTTGTGTGAAGCTGTTGTACCTACTGCCAGCTTGCTCAGACCTACAAAGTTCTTTCTCTTCGTCCAGGTTGTGAAATTAGTTTTTTGAAAACAAGACACTGACTACTCATACTGACTCCACAGAAGCAATCCGAGCCAAACAGTCACCTGAAATCTGGCTTAGTTCTTTCAACTGCATAACCCAGAAATCCAAAGAAGTGAACAAGTTCATGGTGATAATCACTGCATAGCTACATGTTTCAGGCTGAGATGAAAACGTTGTTCATGGCTGGATCATTGATGATGAAGGTTTCAGAAGATAATCAGGTTCATTGGATCTCCTGCGTTAGGATCTTAGTGTTTCTTACTTTATCAAACATTTTGCAGCTTTTTCACTTTTCTTTTGATGCAACATGCAGCTGGTCTCAGAATGATATGCATGGATATCTAAATAAACCTCCTGCAGAGGGACTTTAGGAGATTTTGTGGATGAATGGCAGAGAGCTGCCGGGAATCCAAATGAGGAAAAACAGAGATTAGACTGACTGTTGGAACAATACAGGAAAACAAGTTTGATGAAGTAATTGTTCTGACTTATTATTCACAGTATTATCCTCTTTCATTTCTTGTTTCATTTTTATTTTTGATATTTTTTCCACTTTATGATTTTAGTTCCAGCTGTGCCAATTTCTGCTTTAAACCGCAAGGTTGTATGAATGCAAAATAAAAATAAAGAATCAAGATTGTGCTGTCTTTTATTATTTGACCAAACAAATCCAGCATTTATTTCTGACCACAGTAATCAGAAGTGATGCAGCTCAATTATTTTACCACCACATGGCAGAAAATGGAAAACAAATTGACCTGCTGTGACCCAGAACGAGAGACCCAGCCTGTTTCCACCTGGCCACTGATTGATTTTTATTCATTTTTGCCATAATTCAAAAGCTGAGCTGTGTGAATTTGTATTAGCCTGCTGCATGAGATTTAAAGAAAAAATATGATGGAGGTGGAAAATAATTAAAATATCCTAATATTTAATATACTTTAATGTTGTCCAAGTCATTAATTCAATAAATTCTCTTAAATCAGTCTGTTGGATCTTAATGATGTTTTTATTTGTAAACATGAGGAAACATTGTTGATTTTCATTGTAGTTAATTTAATTACATTTATTTTTATTACTTTTATTAAGCCACTAACATATCAGAGGATTTCCGGGAGTTATTCTTCTTTATAACTTGATCTAATATCAAACAATTAAATGTCAACAAAACAAATACAAGAACTAGAAATCTCAGTTTGTTTATATTTTATTATTTCAGTGTACTGCTACTGCCGGTATTTTTGTCAGCAGATGGAAATCTAAAGATCTTTGCTCATCATTTCCTGACAGAAGAAATGATGAGTTGCTGTTTAGATTATTTACCACAAGGGGCGCTAAAGACCCAGGAGCCTGTAATGTTGCCTAAATCTAAACAAACAAAACATTGCAGTTTGATAGAATTAAAAACTACAATTATAGAATCATTACTTAGAAGTTAGGATTTAGTGATATATATAAGATCTTGACATTTTCTATATTTTGACATTAAGAAACGTTTTCTGAACTAAACTCTAGCATTTAAAAAAAATCAGCATTTGGTTTTTCTAGACATGGAGAAAATGTTATTATCATTATTCAGTAAATGTCTAAAACAAGCTGATAATGAAATTTAATAAACAGTAGAACTGATTGGCAGAAAACCTTCAGGTTGAGTCTTTACTGTACAAACAGAAACACGTCACATTTTACAGGACTGTGACCAAACCTGATAAACAGCTCTCCTCTTGGCATTTCCTCCATTTCCAGTCGGATCGCATATTTGCTTGTTCCTTCCCCTTCTGTGCTCAGGCTTAAATATAGGTAGGACTCAACAGTCACAGAAACCAGAAATGGAGCCGCAGGCAGTTCAGCTGGACCGAGAATCTTTTTCATGTCCGATCTGTTTGGATCTACTGAAGGATCCGGCGACGATTCCCTGTGGACACAGCTACTGTATGAACTGTATTAACACCCACTGGGATGAACAGCATAAGAAAGGTATTTACAGCTGCCCTCAGTGCAGGAAAACCTTCATATCAAGGCCTGTCCTAGAGAAAAACACCATGTTAGCAACGTTAGTGGAGCAACTGAAGAAGACTGGACTCCAAGCTGCTCCTACTGACCATCGCTATGCTGGACCTGAAGATGTGGCCTGTGATTCCTGTACTGGAAGAAAACTGAAAGCCATCAAGTCCTGTTTAGTTTGTCTGGCCTCTTACTGTGAGAAACACCTTCAGCCTCATCATTATTCATCAACTTTCAGGTACCACAAGCTGGTGGAGCCGACCAAGAACCTGCAGGAGAACATCTGCTCTAAGCATGATGAGGTGATAAACATGTTCTGCCGCACTGATAAGAAGTGTATCTGTTATCTCTGCTCTGTGGATGAACATAAAGGCCACGACACAGTATCAGCTGCAGCAGAAAGGACTGAGAGGCAGAGAGAGCTGGAGGAGAGACGAGGAAACATCCAGCAGAGAATCCAGGACAGAGAGAAAGATGTGAAGCTGCTTCAGCAGGAGGTGGAGGCCATCAATCACTCTGCTGATAAAACAGTGGAGGACAGTGAGGAGATCTTCACCCAGCTGATCCGTCTCCTCCAGAAAAGAAGCTCTGATGTGAAGCAGCAGATCAGATCCCAGCAGGAAACTGAAGTGAGTCGAGTCAAAGATGTTGAGGAGAAGCTGCAGCAGGAGATCACTGAGCTGAAGAGGAAAGACGCTGAGCTGGAGCAGCTCTCACACACAGAGGATCACAACCAGTTTCTCCTCAACTACCCCTCACTGCCAGCACTCAGTGAGTCCACACACTCATCCAGCATCAACATCCGTCCTCTGAGACACTTTGAGGACGTGGCAGCAGCTGTGTCAGAGCTCAGAGACAAACTGCAGGACGTCCTGAAAATCAGGAAGGTGGATGTTCTACTGTCAGAACCAATGAACAAATCTGACTTTTTAAGATATGCATGTAAAATCACATTGGATCCAAACTCGGCTCACACACATCTGGTTTTATCAGAAGAGAACAGGAAGGTGACATTGATGAATCAACCTCAGTCTTATCCAAGTCATCCAGACAGATTCACTGGTTGTTGTCAGGTCCTGAGTAAAGAGAGTCTTACTGGACGTTGTTACTGGGAGGTGGAGTGGAGAGGAAGAGGAGGATTTGTTGCTGTTTCATACAATAATATCAGCAGAGCAGGAGGTGGGAATGAATGTGGATTTGGTCGGAATCACAAGTCTTGGGCTTTGGATTGTTACCAGAAAAAATATGCATTTTTTCACAAGAACATCAAAACTCCTGTCTCAGGTCCAGTTTCCTCCAGAGTGGGAGTGTACCTGGATCACACAGCAGGTATTCTGTCCTTCTACAGCGTCTCTGGATCCATGACTCTGATCCACAGAGTCCAGACCAGATTCACTGAGCCGCTTCATGCTGGAGTTTGGATTTATTACTCCAAAGATGCTGTAGAGTTCTGTAAACTTAGGTAGACTGGGTTTGAATTTCTCTGAGTTGAATTTTACTGTCATGTGTTTTGTGCATTTGGTAGTGCTTGAACTGAAAAAATAAAATAAAACGTAGAGAGGCCCTGGCATTTATTCTTAAATCTTTTGGAAACGTTATTTTATCCAGGAAATTCAAATGTTGCAAATGTTTTCATTGCTGCTCTGGAGTTTCCAAACTTTTCAGCCTTGTGACTTAAAATAACATTGCAAGAGACTGGCAACCTCTTAAAATACATATTGTTATTTTATTGTTTATGTTTTTAAATAAATTTGTTTAATAAAAATTATTTTGGATTATGTACTGTAATCACTTAAAATGTATATTACATTATTTAATGAGACACTTAACGGTAGATTTATTTATTTATTTTATTTAATTAATGTTGTCTCTATTGGCCCTTTACACATATCAAGGTTCACATTCCCATAATAATAAAAATTATTTCACGACAGCCTACTTGGTGTCTTTTGTGAACCTCTGATCTAGCATTATTTTTAAATGATAACTAAAATGTAAATACAAAAATGAAGCTTATGAGAAGCTTTCTCCTGAAAAAGGACTATTTCATATGAAATATCTTTCTGTAGGATTTGTCGTTTAAATCTTCTTAACAAAATAAACTAGAAAAATGAGTGCAGTTTCCTTCAGATTTTCCCAGGTGAGATTTTGTTGTTCCTTATTTTGATTTGCATATTTTTCTGTGTTTGTGTCAATGAATGTGTTTTCTAAATACTATTAAACCAAAAGTGAATTCAAGTCCGTTTCGCTGTTTGGTTTAGTCGGAAAAACCAGTTTCCGTGTTCATTTACGAGATCAACCTGACACTCACAACATGGCGGACGTGCACACGTATCAAGCCTTTCTCTGTGATGAGAACGTCGGTCTATCCTGAAGGGGGCGATAGTGCGCCGTTCGGGATTCGGATGGAAGTTCACAGAAGAAGTTTAAAGCTCAGCGTTACCCTCGTGTTTACAAGTGAGAATAAAAGTCACCACTCAGGCTCTTTGGCTCTCAGTCTTAAGCACCTTAAATAAGTAAGTAATTACTGGATGTAAAATCAGCTTTTTCTAAGATTGGTTTGAAAGTCGGAACGGTTCGAACTTCAGTTGTTTATCGGCGGTGTTAAGCCTGAGCTGGGAGTTTGGCTAGCTTGTTGCTAACAGATATCAGGGCAGGTTATCTAAACTTTTATCGTTTTATGGTTAATCTAAATAATCGCTAAAATGATTGATCGTCTGTTTAACAGATTGCTAGCTGAGGTGTAAAATTTCCTTTGTAATAATGTTATGAAGGTCGCTGTCCAGGAACCGTTTTATTATGAGCTTTATCTGCTGACTTTACAGAAATGTGTCTCAGTTAAATATAGAAACAACCATAACAGCAACTAAATGTAATAAAAGTGTTTAACTGATGCTGACAGACATTAGGGAAGTGACTACATGTTATTAAAACATTTTTAAGGTCTGGGTGGCTGTGACTACATGTCCCAGCATTCATAGCGCCACTAACACAAATATTATTCTTGAATAACATTTCTCTTTGATATAGGCTTCTTCAGGACCCCACTTACTTAAAATAATAATGTAACAACTCATTCTCAAAGATCAATAAACTTTCAATTGGAATGGACACTAAGCACTGGAACTGGAAGACATTTTAAATATCCAAAAATAAACAAACAAAACAACAGAAACAATAAATAAAATAAACGATAAAGTCTCTGGAAACAAAATTGTACATCAAAAAAGGGTTTAGTTTAGACTGAAGCAGCAAACTGAAACTTTATCATCCAATTTTAGTTAGAATGAGAGAAAAGAGGAAAAAGATAAATAATACAAATTGAAATGGTTGAGCTTGTTTTAATTCGTCATGTGATCAATTGATTTATTGCTTATTGTGACAGGCATATTAATGAAGAAAGGGGGGATACTAGTCCTCCTTTTCACTGGTTTCAGTTTTTGTGTGAAATCAGTGCAGCTGAAATTAATTATATTTTGGTTTTTATTTATATCAGTTTTTGGTATTTTCTGCCAGTTTTATAATAATCATTTTCAACAAACTTAATTTTATTTCTGTTTTATCATCTGTCTACTTGTGATGTTGAATTGTTTAGAAGCACTGAGGTTGTTGTAAATGAGCTACAGAAATAAACTTTCTATTCTCAACTTTATTTTCTGGTTAAATAAAAGTAATTATTACATTTGCTTTTAAACATTTCAAACAGAAACCTTTCGACTGATTTCTGTATTTTAATCTGCTAGTAAGAGTCATATTTTTGTCTGTATTGTGATTAAGAAGTCTAAACATGAGCGATATGCCTTCAGGTCACCATGGCGTCTTACACCTGCATCAGCTGCCGGGTGGCCTTCGCCGATGGCGAGGTGCAGCGGGCGCATTACAAAACCGACTGGCACCGCTACAACCTGAAGCGCAAGGTGGCCGACATGCCACCGGTCACCGCAGAGAACTTCCAGGAGCGCGTGCTGGCGCAGCGGACCGCCGCCGACCAGCAGCTGACCCACGCCACCGAGAGCTGCGGCATCTGCAGCAAGAAGTTCTCCAGCGCCAACGCCTACCAGAACCACCTGCAGTCCCACAAGCACCAGCAGGCGGAGAGGCAGGCGCTGCTGGCGGCGCAGAGGAAGGTGGAGAGGATGAATGAGAAGAACCTGGAGAAGGGCGTCTGCGACGAGAAGGTGGACAACGACGCCAGGAACGAGGCGCTGCAGCAGGTGCTGAGGGAGCAGCACAGGCCCAACCCGGCCAAGACGGCCATGGTCCAGACCGCCGCGGCGAGGGCGGAGAAACCGCCCCGCATGGTGTGGGGGAGGAGCAGGTGAAGAGACGAGAGAGAGAGGAGGGAGGAGAGGCAGCAGAAGGTAAACAGAATTAAAAAGCATTTTAAATGTTTAAATGAAGAAGATTTGATGTTTTTCAGGGTTGAAAATCCAAGACTTTCTGTTGGTGTTTGGAAAATTCTTGATTTCTAGGTGAAATCATTGAAAATGATTAATATTCAAACTGCACAATTTGGTAATAAAGTGTGATATGAAGTTTCTTTAATAGACTAAATTTGAACATTTACAGTTGAAATCCAGTCATAAAAAGGTTAAAAAATTTTCTAAATGTCCAAAATTAAATAAGACAAAATGTTTCTTATTGTAGGTCAGATAGAATTAATAAAATTTTATTTGCTAAACAGCAGAAAACTTAGTGAAGACTCTTTTATTGATCTGTTTGGACTTTTTTTCTATATTTTAATCATTTAATTGAGGATGAAGGTGATTTAGCTCAGCTCTTACATTGGATTGTTTCAATGTTTTACACATTAAAGTTATTGAAATTTGGGAATTTTTTATTCAGTTAGTGTTTTGTTCAGGATGTGTTTTAAACAGACATTTCAAAAAAAAATTGTTGTATTCAAGGTTTTTTTAGTGTCATACCAGTTTGGATTGGTGGTATAAACTTTGGACTAAATAAATAGATAAATAATTCAATAAAAATATATAGATTTGACTGTGGGAAAAGTGTCTGACCTGTTTCTGTAAAACCCTCCAGAGGAGTGGGAGGATGTTGATGAGGATGACGATGATGACATGGAGGAAGATGCGGATGAAGAGGAGCTGATGGAGGAGGAGGAAGGCGGCTCTCCGCCGGGCCCCCTGCTGGGCCCTGCCGGGCTCCGTCCCCGTCACACACTGCCTGTTTTGCCCCCACCGCTCTCGCTCGCTGCTGAGGAAACGTGGCTCACATGACTAGAGTCCACAGCTTCTTCATCCCAGACGTGGAGTTCCTGGTGGACCTCAGGGGCCTGGTCCGGTACCTGGGTGGGTCCATCGCTGCACGTTCCTCATCATGCTTTGTATATTTAGCTTTATAAGATTCTTACAATTTGTTTCCATCATCGAATGCTGATTTGATTGATCTTGTCAACGGTTAACTGGCCATTTTCTTAAAACAAGACTTTTCTCTGGTTTGAAGATTCAGAACATAAAGGGTTAAATCTTTCATTTGCTGAGTAAAAAAAAAAAAATATTAAACTTGAACATAATTTAAGAGAAGAATTTTGAGATTAATCTAAGAAATTTTTTAGAAGAAATTTCAACTCAGAAATTTTTCTAGAACATTTCTGTCATTAATCTAAAACTTTGACTTTTGGATCACAGAAATCTCCTGATTTATTTGAGGTTTTTTTTCTTAGATTGTTTCTAAAGTATTTCAGTTTTTTTTTTTTTTTTGCAAATTAAGAAACTTCCTGAACTTTTTCCTCAGGAGAGAAAGTCGGTGCTGGGAACGTTTGCTTGTGGTGCAACGAGAATGGCCGCTCGTTTTACTCCACAGAGGCGGTGCAGAGTCACATGACGGATAAGAGCCACTGCAAGCTGTTCACGGACGGAGACGCCGCCCTGGAGTTCGCAGATTTCTACGACTTCAGGTGTTTCTCTGGTTTCGACGTTTTTAACCTCCTTCAGTTTGAGACGATGAACTTCAATGTTTCCTGAAGTTGGGACAGATTTCCTCTTTGCTCTGTGAACCGATGTGCTGCTGCTGTTGGTCCAACAGGAGCAGTTACCCGGACCGGAGCGAGGGAGCGGATGAAGGGACGGACGAGGATCTGCCAGACGAGAAGAACCTGCAGTACGACGATGAGACGATGGAGCTGACCCTGCCTTCAGGTGACCTTTGCTTCCAGCTGCTGGTTTGGCTCTGGAAGCCGTTCAAACCGCTGATTGTTTCCTCAGGTGCCAAGGTGGGCCACCGCTCCCTCATGAGGTACTACCGGCAGCGGTTCGGGACGCAGCGGGCCGTGGTTCCGGGCCGCAGCGGGAACGCCGTGGGCCGGGTCCTGCGGCAGTACAGAGCCCTGGGCTGGGCGGGAGACGCAGGTGAGGCTCCGCAGAGAAAAACATGATTCAGTTTGGAGGCTGAATCATCAACTTGATGCTTCTGGGTTAGAAATTATGAGGTGATTTTAATATTTGTAAATATAAACAGATATATATTTATACATATGTACCAGAGCCTGTAAAAATACATTTATTTGATAAGAGACATAATTTATAAAAATAAAATGTTAAAATATATACATCTTTATAAAAAATAAATATTTTGTAATAAAATAAGGAAAAGAGGCAAAGAGCCTTTATGGTTGAAACATCCTGCAGAAATCGATCAGTTCAGGTCTAAATGTAGATCAATTACCAATCAGCTCTTCTGGGTCTATAATTGTAACCATAGCAACCACATCAACAAGTTAATTGTGATTTATATTTACAGCAGATATGTGTTTTTATTGTTGAAACTCAAAAAATCTACATAAAATCAGCTGTAATGTGGTTTTCTGACTTCCCTCAGTGGGACGTTTGTCCTCCTGTCTTTAACAAAATGTCCGTCCCTCCAGGCGGCTCGGTCCAGCAGAGACAGAGGGACATGCAGTACGTCCAGAGGATGAAATCCCGCTGGATGCTGAAGACGGGGATGAGCAACAACGCCACCAAGCAGAAGCACTTCAGAGCGCAGGTTATGTTCTGAGAGGGAGAGGAAGCAGCTGCGACACAGACTGCTGCATCTGCGACACAGACTGCTGCAGCTGCGACACAGACTGCTGCAGCTGCGACACAGACTGCTGCAGCTGGATGATGGCTGCCGGGAAAACGAGGGGAACTCAGACTTTTCTGTCTCGTCTTGATTAAAAAGTGCAGATGAGCTGAAAACGAACCGCAAAACTGAAAGAAGGAGGAACTGCTTTCCTGAACTGAACTGAATCTGATCAGCCTCGTTAGAAAAACAACCAATAAAATAAAAATAAAGAGCAAAAGTTAAATTCATCAAAATATTCTCATGTTTTACTAATAGTCCCACGTATGAAATGAAAATATCCAGACGTTCTCCTCCAGCTGAGACTTAAATAGATTAAAAATGATTTTAAACTGATGATGCAACTGAAATGTGATTAAATGTGATTTTAAATTAATTCACTCGTTCAGTAAAATATTTACATCAAATTTCCTCCCATCATTTCTTTCTGCAGCTCTTTTGAAGTTTGAGGAAATTATTTTTGCCTCAGGTCTTTAAACTGTTAGATTAAATCCATGAAGTGTGTTCATGTTTTACTCCTTTGAATTTAAATGTGAAACTATTTAATTTATGTCTTCTGAAACCATGAAATCATTTAATTCCCAATGATCAGAGGTTAAAATCCCAGATCTTTGCTCTGTGCTGTTAGCAGCTGCTCGGGTCGGCTCTGAATGTGTTTTAAGACCAAGCCAACAGCTGAATACTCAATTATGTAATTATGTAAAACACCAATCCGCTCTGCTGTCTCCCAGCGCTAACGACCAATCAGAGCCAGGAGGCGGGTCTTAGCGTTGTCAATCATCTTCTCTCTCTGCCATCCATGACGGTGGGTGAACTTAGTTTCTCAGCTGTTAGCACATTTAGCAACATGTTCACGAGGATGATTGGCGGCGCTAAGCCCCTCCTGCTGGCTCTGATTGGTTGTTTATTCAGATGACAAAAGCAACCCAGGAAGATGACCTGCCTCATGCTGTCAGTAACAGTTTTAGCTAATGTATAAAAACATATTTGAAATAAAAGTTAATTTGCTTTGTTTATATGAGAAACGTTTAGTTTTTCTATGATTTGCTGTTTTATCCTCAGAGTGTCTGTAATGTTATTATTTATAGAAACTCAGAACCTGTTTCTGTGAAATGATGAGAATCAAAGCTGGACTCCGTCACGCCCTTCTGTTCTCATTCGTCAGATTTGTGAATGAGCCTGGAGCGGATGATGTCATGGCGACTCCTCTGCATTAATCAGCTCAGTTTCTCCATTTGTTTGCGGTTCTCCACTTTATATTTGGCAGCCGCTGCACTTCCTGAGTGTGTTTGATGGTGGGGAGGTTTAGGGCACTCTGCCCGGGCGCACGCCGCGGAGGAGGGGCGGCGCAGACAGGCCGACGGCGCGGAGGAGACTAATTGATCCGGACGACGTGGGAGAGAGATGAGGCATTAGATCTGTGCGCGTCAGAGAGGAGTGATGGATGTCTGAGGGCCGCAGCGGCTCCTTTATGAGACCGCTGATTTATGAATCACCAAGAATTTATGAGCTTCCTTCAGTCTTTGCTGTTTTTCTGACATCCTGCTGTTAATGAAAAGTTTAAATTGATGCTTGGAAGCAGCACGATGGAGTGGATTTGGTGCTTTGTTTTGCATGATTGCATGAAATGACAAATCGCTGCATAACTCCTGACTTCAGCCAATTTCTGTTATCAGCAGGTTTTCCTGTGCAAATTTCCTCTTCAGCGTCTGATCCTCAGGAGATCTGCAGATTATCACCAGATTATTCTGGATTGTCTAACAAGTCCCACATGGAGGAACATTTATTTATGTTTTGAAATTTTTTAATTTATTTATTTTGGCTTGGGCGGAGATGACAGATGAGGATTAAGGTGAAAAAAGCCACTTTAGTCAAAATTTGGAGGAAAAAAAACGTCAGAATTTGGAGACAAATCTCAAAATGTTTCAACACTAAACTTGATATTAATGAGCTTGAAATGCAGAAAATATTTTACTTTTGAAACTCAGATAATTTTGTATTTCTGAGTTCAGAAAATTTCCAGTTTTTTTCAACATGAATTTGTTTTCTTGCAGATTTCTGAATTTTGAACTCAGAAATTTTCTAAAAATAATTCTGACATTAATCAATTTTCATTTCTCTTGAATTTTTTTTTACTTTTTAGCTCAGAAATGTCAAAGTTATTTCTAGAAAATTTCTGAAATTAATTCTGAGTTTTGGTGGAAATGGAGTCTTTTTTCCATCTCCAGTTTCGCTTCACATCTCGAGACGCAAATAGTTTTAGATTAAAGCAACATCTGGCATTTCATAAAGTTTATCTATTTATTTATAGATAGACAAATATCAAGGTATCTGTGTAGATTGATGTAGAAATAGATATTATATTAGTGATAACAGTGATAATAGTGAGTTAGTTCTAACTTCCCCCTTCTGTCTGCATGATCCTGGTCTCCCTCTGAGCCCTGGGGGCCTGGTATTGATCGGCGCTGTGTAGGTAGTGATCGGACATGAGTGGATAATTTCCTTTGCTGCATTAGAGTCCATTACTGGACCCGCTCTCCGGAAAGTGAAAGACATCCTCAAAAGAAAAAAAACCCAGAGAATGTTCTTGGAAATGGATTCTTCTCTCAGGAATGATTGAACGTCTGAGGATCATCATGGAGATGATGACGGAGTGAAGCGGCGTGGAGATTCCTGCTGGAAACGCTTCATTCAGCTCAACCCAGCTGCTGTTTCCCATTTCCTCAGATCAACCAGAACACAACCTGGTCAACCTTTGTCACCTGATGATGTCATAAATACTGAGAAACTGTTCACTGTTAAAACAGGCTTGGAAAACTGATCATTTAAAATCTGATGAGTCTGGAAAGACGGACGCTTTTCCACATTTAATTCTCCTTCCAGGTTTGTTTTTGTTTCCATCCAATCAGCTTCCTGCCCACAGCAGGACCGTCCGGCTGCCTGACCTCTCAGGGTCAGACGCTCCGAGGAGCCGAAGCTTCATAGCTAAATATTAAAAGTGACTGAACTCAACTTTGACCTGCAGAACCGGTACCGATGAACTTTTGTTTGGACTTTTTGAGGCTATGGGAAAACATGACAGGCCTCTGACAGCTGTCATCATACAGACAATGATTTTACATCATATGGTGCATGAGATCTGGTTTGTTTTGAGTTCTGAGCAGCCGATGATGATGATGATAATAATGATGATGATGATGGTAATGATAATAATGATGATGATGATGATAATGATAATAATGATGATGATGATGATGATGGTGATGACGACAGCATCTGCGCGCCTGCAGGTGATTCCTCTAAGACCAGGAGGAGGAGCGCGGCGGGTCGCGCCGCCCGGGGACCCGCAGCCTCTTCCTGCTGGTCCTGATGCTGCGCCGCCGCCGGGATCATGAAGCGGCTCTTCCTCCCTCTGGTTGCTCTGGAAACGCGCCTCCTCCATCACATTAATGGGGTAATAATGTGATTGATTGGTCATTTCCGGAGAAATGCAGTTTGCTGCTGCCTGAGAGCGCAGGGACCTCAAGAAGTTCCTCCTGCTGAGGAGGAGCCGGACAGGCAGAACGTTCTCCTCCTCCTCGCCTCCCGCTGTGAGGAGGAGCCGGACAGGCAGAACGTTCACCTCCTCCTCGCCTCCCGCTGTGAGGAGGAGCCGGACAGGCAGAACGTTCACCTCCTCCTCGCCTCCCGCTGTGAGGAGGAGCCGGACAGGCAGAACGTTCACCTCCTCCTCGCCTCCCGCTGTGAAGAGGAGCCGGACAGGCAGAACGTTCACCTCCTCCTCGCCTCCCGCTGTGAGGAGGAGCCGGACAGGCAGAACGTTCTCCTCCTCCTCGCCTCACGCTGTGAGGAGGAGCCGGACAGGCAGAACGTTCACCTCCTCCTCGCCTCCCGCTGTGAGGAGGAGCCGGACAGGCAGGAGGTTCGTTCGGGTTGTTTTCTGCTCCGGGGAGGAGCAGGAGGAACATGGAGCGCCTCCGCGGCTCTCCGGAGCGCAGCAGGCGGTTCCAGCAGCGGGAGCTTCCGGCTGCTGATGTGCAACTCTGCGAGCGGACCGAGCTTTAGCGAACCGAACCGAGCCGGCTTTCCCTGCGTCGCAGTAAAGGACGGGGAGGAGGAGGAGGAGGAAGAGGAGGAGGAGGCATCTAT
The DNA here is from genome assembly GCF_027474105.1 of Poeciliopsis prolifica. Taxonomy (NCBI): domain Eukaryota; kingdom Metazoa; phylum Chordata; class Actinopteri; order Cyprinodontiformes; family Poeciliidae; genus Poeciliopsis; species Poeciliopsis prolifica. The sequence goes on from NW_026562444.1 coordinate 218,179, forward strand.
GCAATTTTATTTTGACTTTGCATTTTATTATGAGCGCAGAGGAGGGAGATGCGGGACCGGCGGCGGGAGCTCCGGCCGCCACGCAGCGCCTCACCTGGGAGGAGAGCGACCCGCTCCGCTCCCAAGGACGTCCGCAGCCCGACGGCGAGGAGGAGCCGCAGCCGAGAGAGGAGGAGGAGGAGGAGGAGGAAGAGGAGGAAGAGGGCCGCGCGCGTGCGGCTGACGCTGAGAAAATAAGCGGGGAGGAAAACGGGGGCAACACTTCCAGCGAGGAGGGGGCGGTGGGGGGCAGATGTGGCAAAACGCAGGAAATGCCGTCAACCTGCAGCAGCGAGACGTGCATCCCGACCCCGAGCTGCAGGATCTGCTTCCAGGGAGCGGAACAGGTAGGCTACTGGTTCTACTGGTTCTACTGGGTCTGCTGGGTCTACTGGTTCTACTGGGTCTACTGGTTCTACTGGGTCTATTGGGTCTACTGGGTCTACTGGTTCTACTGGGTCTACTGGTTCTACTGGGTCTATTGGGTCTACTGGGTCTACTGGTTCTACTGGGTCTATTGGGTCTACTGGGTCTACTGGTTCTACTGGGTCTACTGGGTCTATTGGGTCTACTGGTTCTACTGGGTCTACTGGGTCTACTGGTTCTACTGGGTCTGCTGGGTCTATTGGGTCTACTGGGTTTACTAGTTTTACTGGGCCTGCTCGGTCTCTTGGTTCTGCTGGGTTCTGCTGGGTCGACCCGATCAGACCTCAAACTGCGGTTCTGTGAAGTGAGGCTGAAGGTTAGCTGGCTGCCCTGTGATTGGCTGACGGCAGCAGCTCGTGCTGTTGGGGTGAAGCTGCTGATTGGATCCTTTCGGTTCTGCTGAGGGAGATCAGAGCCGGAACCAGAAACACGAACCCAAACATTCACTGCTGGAAGTCTCATAACCAATGATGCCTATGACCTGTCTGAAGTGACCTCTGACCTCACCGATTTATCACAGCAGCTGGTTGATTAGAATAACTTATTATTACTATAGTAACAAGATAGTAACAATAGAAATAACTATAGAAAGACAAAAGTCTTTATGTACTAAATTAGCCATTTGAACATGTATAGACCTATACACCTTTATATAACTCTATAGATATACACTATGTACTATATGTATAGATATACAGATCTATAAACTATATATATAGTTTATAGTATAGACACCATACGGCTTATATACCACATAGTATATACCATATATACTATGTGGTATATAGATCTATAGATGTATCTATAGATCTTTAGATATATATATATAGATATATCTATCTATATATCTATATATATATATATATATAGATATATATATATTTTTTTTTTATAATGTACTACATAGTATTATATACTATACTTTCCGTAGTATCACAAATATACATTCTATGTGGAAAGTATTATTTTCCATAGTATATACATGTATGTATACAACTTTGTTCAATTTTGTTAATATATTTATGGTACTGAAGTTTCCACTAATTACATCAATAAAAGTACAAATTAAAGGTGCAATCTGTTGAGCAAAGAAGGATGATAGAAAGTATCACCTATACATCATATAGGCATCTATACATATATATACATATAGGTCTATATGTACATCTACACCTATAGATACCTATAGATATATCTATATACAAGGACCTTTATATCAATACAAACATATATATAGAGATGTATAATAGATCTATACATCTAGAGGTCCATGGATCTCTATATAGTACATATTATGTTTTTCATCTGTTGTCAGACGTCAGTAGAACTGTATAGAATCACTGAGTTTTATTTTTATATCGTGAAGAAATACTTAGTCCGTCGTTTACATCCTTTCAAAAGTCGTCCTAACTTTCTGAACCTTTTCACTTTGTGTGACGTAACATTGGGGCTTTTATCATATCGTTTATCATCCATCAGAATAAGATTCTCATTATTATCAAGATTTTGGTTCATCAGAATGATAAACGCAGGTACAGATTGTCAGAAAATAAGTGACAAAGTCATAAAATGTTTTGTCCAAACCCTGATCTGCAGTGTATCTGTCACATCAGAGGTGCAGCACAACGACCCGACCATAATCAGGTTAAAATCTCATCCCAAAGTGACGCACCAATTTGTCTGCCCGTCTTCCTGAAAGTGGATGGACAGACGTGGACATGCAGGGCCAAATGGACCGCCGGTCCAGGCTGAAACCTGAGACCCTGCAGGGCTGTGACAGCAGCAGGACGACGAGGGACGATTCATCAGAGCTGAAAGGAAGCAGGAGAGAAGGCAGGAAACGCCTAAGTGGACATCCTGTCTTCCCAACGTGGCTCCAGATCAAATCTAATAACTCCGCCTCCGGGTCCAGACTCCTGGCTGCTGTGAAGGCCTGGAGGCTGGAGGCTGTGAAGGCAAGAGGCTGAAGGGGAGGCTGTGAAGGCCTGGAGGCTGTGAAGGCCTGGAGGCTTGTGAAGGCCTGGAGGCTGTGAAGGCCTGGAGGTGTGAAGGCCTGGAGGCTTGTGAAGGCCTGGAGGCTGAAGGCCTGGAGGTTGAAGGCCTGGAGGCTATGAAGGCCTGGAGGCTATGAAGGCCTGGAGGCTGTGAAGGCCTGGAGGCTTGAAGGCCTGGAGGCTATGAAGGCCTGGAGGTGTGAAGGCCTGGAGGTTGTGAAGGCCTGGAGGCTTGAAGGCCTGGAGGTTGTGAAGGCCTGGAGGCTGTGAAGGCCTGGAGGCTTGTGAAGGCCTGGAGGTTGTGAAGGCCTGGAGGCTGAAGGCCTGGAGGCTATGAAGGCCTGGAGGTGTGAAGGCCTGGAGGCTGAAGGCCTGGAGGCTATGAAGGCCTGGAGGCTGTTAAGGCCTGGAGGTTGAAGGCCTGGAGGCTGTTAAGGCCTGGAGGTTGTGAAGGCCTGGAGGCTGTGAAGGCCTGGAGGCTGTGAAGGACTGGAGGCTGTGAAGGCCTGGCTGCTGTGAAGGCCTGGAGGCTGTTAAGGCCTGGAGGTTGTGAAGGCCTGGAGGCTGTGAAGGCCTGGAGGCTGTGAAGGCCTGGAGGCTATGAAGGCCTGGAGGCTGTTAAGGCCTGGAGGTTGTGAAGGCCTGGAGGCTGTTAAGGCCTGGAGGCTGTGAAGGCCTGGAGGCTGTGAAGGCCTGGAGGTTGTGAAGGCCTGGCTGCTGTGAAGGCCTGGAGGCTGTTAAGGCCTGGAGGCTGTTAAGGCCTGGAGGCTGTGAAGGCCTGGAGGCTGTGAAGGCCTGGCTGCTGTGAAGGCCTGGAGGCTGTTAAGGCCTGGAGGTTGTGAAGGCCTGGAGGCTGTGAAGGCCTGGAGGCTGTGAAGGCCTGGAGGCTATGAAGGCCTGGAGGCTGTTAAGGCCTGGAGGTTGTGAAGGCCTGGAGGCTGTTAAGGCCTGGAGGCTGTGAAGGCCTGGAGGCTGTGAAGGCCTGGAGGTTGTGAAGGCCTGGCTGCTGTGAAGGCCTGGAGGCTGTTAAGGCCTGGAGGCTGTGAAGGCCTGGAGGCTGTGAAGGCCTGGAGGTTGTGAAGGCCTTAGTTATCTGCTTTTTAAAAACTCTAATAAAATCCACAGTTTGACTTTTTCTGCTGCCTAAAGTTGCATCATTAAATCAGTTTGATGAATTAAACTGAAGCTTTTAATTTAGCATCAACATTTGATTTATTCATTAAAATGCAACATTACTGTCAATGAAAGCCAATATTTCGTCTTTTACTATATTTTGAGGTTGTTTTAATGAATCCAGATCTGACATTTAGAGGTTCTGAAGTTCAGTTAAATCACTTATAAAACTATTCATCTACGTTTCATACGTCCATAACGTTTCCTCACTCTGTGGTTTGGTTACAACCACTAAACAGAGTGGTTTAGTGGTTATAACTAAATAACCACAGTTATGTGATGGACCATATTACTGTCCATCATATAACTAGACAGTTATATGATGGACAAACACAAAGGAGTGAATCGGTTTATACATTGTTACTTGTAAAAGTCTCCACAGTTAAGCATGGTGGTGGCTGTGTCATGCAGTGGGTTTTATCAGCAGGAACAGAGGAACAGGTCAGAGCTGATGGGCAAATCTGCAGAAGGTTACATGGAATTTCTTGAGCTCAAAGCATGTTGGATAGTATGGCCTAGTCAAAGTCCTGAGGTAAAGTTTGTGGTGATAGTTGAAAACAGATATTTACAGCGGGGCCCTCAAGCTGCCAAAATATGGGAAAGAATATTTAGTTTCAATACAGATTTCTGAATAAAAACGTTGGCTTGATGTTTAGGTTGTGAAAAATGTTTTGATTTAATTTTGTAATTATCCTAAACTCTTCCACCAAACACAGAAATGTTTCTGAATTACATTCTCATGAAAAAGGAAGAGGCACCGATCAAGTCTGATGTCATCAGTGATGTCCAGGAATGGACGTGATGTCATCGATGACATCACAGGCTGCTAATTCAGAATCCTTTGAATAAAAGAGCTGTTAGCTTAGCGCATCATTGCTACCATGGCACGTAGGCGACGACGTAGACGACGCTCCTCCTACCGACGTAGGAGGAGGCGATACTACAGGCGTAGGCGGCGCAGAAGCAGCTATCGCCGTAGACGTAGGAGGTATCGCAGACGTCGTTATTATTAGTCGCTCACGTTGACCATGTAGCAAGCAGTTTAAAAACCACAAAAAAAATATAAAACAATTCAGAAAAAAGTCACAAAAACAAGATTTTTGTCTTGAAACATTTGAGACATTAAGACATGAGTGACGTGTCTTAATGTCTCTTGCCAACCCACGGAAGAGACGTTCAACGTGTCACCTGTCTGTCGTCCAACATGTCACCTGTCTGTCGTCCAACATGTCACCTTTGCAGTGGCATCTTGAATATGTTGAAATCGCTAAAACGTTGAGTCATAAAACAATCTGCGATCTCTGGAATGGAAGGGCGGCAAAACCGAGTTTATGTTCAATCGGCTTGCCATACAGATCAGATCTCCTGTCTTTATATGAATGCATGTGATGTCATCGATGACATCACAGACTGTTACTTCAGAATCCTTTGAATAAAAGAGCTGTTAGCTCAGCATCATTGCTACCATGGCACGTAGGCGACGACGTAGACGACGCTCCTACCGACGTAGGAGGAGGCGATACTACAGGCGTAGGCGGCGCAGAAGCAGCTATCGCCGTAGACGTAGGAGGTATCGCCGACGTCGTCGTTATTACTAGTCGCTCACGTTGACCATGTAGCAAGCAGTTTAAAAACCACAAAAAAATCATAAAAAATGTTTCATAAAAATAATGACTAAAACTCTGGAGGCACAGATGATGTCAGGTCAGATGTTATGATCTGATGTTTTCCAATTTCTGGTGGCTAGTCTGAAGGAGCAGAGTGGAGGCTGCAGCTCTGAGGAGGAGCTCTGTCATCGAAGGCGGGGCTATGTCCACCCAGGTGTTTTGCACAACTGAATGTCAGGTGCAATTTTCTTCCAACTGTGTGTGTAAAATACGTATTACACACACATTATATATTTATCTATAGACATTTGTTAATTATTTTATAATTTTTTTGTGGTTTTTAAACTGCTTGCTACATGGTCAACGTGAGCGACTAGTAATAACGACGACGTCGGCGATACCTCCTACGTCTACGGCGATAGCTGCTTCTGCGCCGCCTACGCCTGTAGTATCGCCTCCTCCTACGCCGGTAGGAGCGTCGTCTACGTCGTCGCCTACGTGCCATGGTAGCAATGATGCTAAGCTAACAGCTCTTTTATTCAAAGGATTCTGAAGTAATAGTCTGTGATGTCATCACTGACATCACGTCCATTCCTGGCCATCACCGATGACATCAGACATGACATCATCTGTCTCTTCCTTGTAAAGTGATGCAATGTAAGCTAAATGTAATTGAGCTTCATTTAAAGTGTTTTTTGTTGTTATTGCTGTGATAAATGAGAAAATTTATTACAGCAATAGGCTGGCTCTACATTATATGTCACCATCTGAACCATCCAATCACTGAATGACTGCTGAAAACAGATCAATATGAGGATGGGACAAAACTTTCTCCAGCTGAACAGAAACAAAACCGAAGTCATTATTTTTGGACCTAAAGAGGAACGAGTTAGAATTACAGATCTAGAGTTATAACTCTAGATTCGGACATGGTAGAAGATCATTCAGTAACAGGTGATTTGTAAATATGACGGTTCATACAAGAAGAGACAGATTACACTTCATGAACTACACAGTGTTTCAGTGAGATTTTTGGACCAGTTAGATGACATCACTCAGGAATGAACCAGTTAGATGACATCACTCAGGATTGAACCAGTTAGATGACATCACTCAGGAAAGTTACAACCACTAAACCACTCTGTTTAGTGGTTATAACTAAACCACAGAGTGGGGAAACGTTATGGATGTCACTAACACGTGTGACGTCATCTGTGCCTCCAGAGTTTTAGTCATTATTTTTGTGAAACATTTTTTTATATTTTTTTTGTGGTTTTTAAACTGCTTGCTACATGGTCAACGTGAGCGACTAGTAATAACGACGACGTCGGCGATACCTCCTACGTCTACGGCGATAGCTGCTTCTGCGCCGCCTACGCCTGTAGTATCGCCTCCTCCTACGTCGGTAGGAGGAGCGTCGTCTACGTCGTCGCCTACGTGCCATGGTAGCAATGATGCTGAGCTAACAGCTCTTTTATTCAAAGGATTCTGAAGTAACAGTCTGTGATGTCATTGATGACATCACATGCATTCCTGATGACAAAAAAGATGATGTCATCAGTGATGGTCAGGAAGAGACGTGATTTCAGCGATGACATCACAGGCTGTCAGTTCAGAATCCTTTGAATAAAAGAGCTGCTAGCTTAGCATCACTGCTAAGCTACCATGGCACGTAGACGACGACGTAGACGACGCTCCTCCTACCGACGTAGGAGGAGGCGATACTACAGGCGTAGGCGGCGCAGCAGCGGCTCCTATCGCCGTAGACGCAGGAGGTATCGCCGTCGTTGTTAGTCAATCACGTTAAATACGTAGCAACCAGTTTAAAACCAATGAAAAACGAGCTCTGTGACCCCTGACCTTAATGTCGTGTTAACATGCCGGACACGGCCCGGTCCTGCGGGACCGACCCGCGGGTCGGTCCCGCGGGTCGGTCCCGCGGGTCGGGCCCGTGGGTCGGTCCTGCAGGAACGTCTGCGCCGGAAAAACCTCCAGGAAGGAGGAATAAATAGATTGTCTGTGATGATTGATGCCAGGCTGCGTCCTGCTGCAGCTTTGAGGAATGATCCTGGATTTCAGGCCCTCTGGTGGACGAGTTACGGGTTTGCTTTGATGGATCACCTGCTGGAGGAGAAAGGAGGCTGGAAAACGACGAGCGCAGGATTAATCCCGGGCAATCGATGGGAAGCAGACAGTTTCTCTCTGGAGCTTATTGAAGGGACTGGAGAAGCAAAATAATATACAAAACTTTGTAACTTTGATAGATGAAAATATTTGACCCTGTTTTTAATGACAGCCGTGAGGATTCTGTGTCGTTCCAGAATTTCGGTCCAGAAAGCGATGATGTTACAGGTATTACTGAACCTGCTGCTTTTCATTTCACTTTTTGGCATTTGCGGCTGAATTCGTCTCCCTGGAATCAATCAGCCGATGTTCTGTTTATCAACGATGCATCATGAGAAATTTTTTTCCTTTTCGTTTTTCCTCTTTAATCTTTTTATTTATTTATTTATTTTTTTCTCGTAAACTGAGGGGCGCTGGGCCCCACTAGCTCATTATTTGCACTTCACGTGTCATATTTGCCGTTTTAAAATAAAGACAATATTTTGTCTTTATTTTAACATAAAGACAAAATATGTTAAAAAACATCCAGGCGTTTTCTATTTCTAGAAAACGCCTGAATGTTTTGAACCAGATTCGCTTGGTATTTAAATTTATTCATAATTTCATCCAGTTGACAAAAACTCCTGGATGATGCCGTCACCGCCGCCATGTTTCTGTTTATGTGTGATAAACGACCATTAAGATGGATTTTGCTTCCCTGTTAACTGGCCTCTGTGTGTGTGTGTGTGTGTGTGTGTGTGTGTGCGTGCCTCTGTGTGTGTGTGTGTGTGTGCGTGCCTCTGTGTGTGTGTGTGCCTCTGTGTGTGTGTGTGTGCCTCTGTGTGTGTGTGTGTGCGTGTGCCTCTGTGTGTGTGTGTGTGCCTCTGTGTGTGTGTGTGTGTGCCTCTGTGTGTGTGTGTGTGCGTGCCTCTGTGTGTGTGTGTGTGTGTGCCTCTGTGTGTCGGCTGCAGGGTGACCTGTTGAACCCGTGCCGCTGTGACGGCTCGGTCCGGTACACCCATCAGCAGTGTCTGCTGAAGTGGATCAGTGAGCGCGGCTGCTGGACCTGTGAGCTCTGCTGCTATCGCTTCCAGGTCATCGCCATCAACATGAAGAGACCGTGGCAGGTAAACAGGAAGTCAGTTTGAGCTGATATTAACCTGAGCAGTGATTACATGATGAAAGATAAATGCAGGTCTCGCAGGTTTTCAGAGTCTAAACAGAACGACTCTTAAGTCTCATATATAAGTGTTTATTAATTAGGTCATTAAACTGCTGGATTTCATACAGCAGTTTTTTATTTTCTGTTTGTGAAACATTTTAAATCAGTGCATCGTTTTCCTTCTAACTCACTGCTTTTGTTGTTGCATCAAATAAAATTCCAGTGAATATATTGAGAAACAGGTTTTCCTTCCAGTGTAGCTGAATGAACTGAATGAAGGTCCTGTTTGCGTGGATGTGTGAGGTTTTCTGTCCTCCGCCTCAGTGGCAGCCCATCACCATCACGCTGGTGGAGAAGGTGCAGATCATCGCCGTGTTCCTGGGCTCGCTCTTCCTGGTGGCCAGCATCTCCTGGCTGCTCTGGTCGGCTCTCAGCCCGCAGGCCGTCTGGCAGCGCAGAGACGTCCTCTTCCAGATCTGCTACGGCATGTACGGCTTCATGGACCTGGTCTGCGTAGGTCCGTCCACCCGCAGCGCAGGAATGACTCTGCAGCATTCACTTCCATTAAACCACTCATTAGATTTTAAATCGTTGATGTGGGCAGCAGGACCCTGAGCACATTGAGCAGCATTGATTGGCAGCGATAAGACCCTCCTCCTCCATATGGTCACAGACTGACTCCTAACAAACCGTCACAACATGGCGACGGTCTGTGCAGAGTTCAACTTTGCAATGGATCCAGAGTTGGCTCACATCGTTTTAAATTAAAGTTACAGATTTAATCAGATTATTCTGACTTTTTTACATTTTTGGCTCAAAGCAGCTTTGTGTTACATGAATGGTGTGAATTTTTATCTTTTTGAAAAGTGACAGGAAATATTAGCTTGATATTTATATCACTGGAAAACATGAAGAGATGGATTAATAATTAAAAGTTGAATGGGTTATCAGTGCATAGCTGGTTATGAAAAAAGGGTTAATTTCCCACAACAAAGCTTTAGAAAATAATAGTAATAATTCTAATAATAATTTAAAAATAATACTTAGAATTTTAACATAAAGACAAATATTAAGTTATATTAAAATTAATATTTGAGAATAAAGTCATAATATTGAAGCATTATTCTCATATTTGTATGATTGATGTGATTTTATTTTTATTTTTTCAGTTTGGTCCTAAATCAATCATAATATAAACATTTATTCATTGATCTCCTGTCGTTGTAACAGGCCTTATTGTCCACGAGGGGGCAGCAGTGTACAACGTGTTCCTGCGCTGGCGCGCCGTGAATCTCCACTGGGACGTCCAGAGTTACGACAAGGCCAAGGACCTGGAGGAGACGAGCACCGGCCCCTCCTCGCTGGGCCCCAGGACGCTCTGGTTGCCGCTGGAAACCTTCGGGCCCAGCGGGCCGCTGCACGCCACGCAGCTGGGGTCCCGGCCCTGGACCTGCCCCTGGACCTGCCCCTGGACCTGCCTCTGCCTCTGCCTGGCCCCGTTCTGCCCCGGACTGCTGCCCGGACACAGCCGGAGCCAGGACGCGGACTCGGGGGAGGTGGTCATCCGCGTGACGTCGGTCTGAGCCTCGACAGGTGAAACTTTACCTGACCGTTCATCCGCGTGACGTCAGCCTGGGCCTTGGCAGGTCTTGAAGCTTTAGTCTGAACGTTCCTGCATTTATTGGTTGCTGCTTTCCCGGTATTGACGGTATTTCCGGTGTTCCCGGTATTTCCGGTGATGCCGGTATTTCCGGTGCTGCCGGTATTTCCGGGTTGTCGGGGCCGGTCCCCAAGCCAAGCTCAGCCAGATAAAAATGGACGTGTTCGGTTGGCACTGTGACGTAATCCTGACATCCATCTTGAACATCGTAGCATAAAGACCGAACTGTTGCGTTACATCCGGGTTCTCTGGTTTCGGTTTCTTTGAGGACCGGAACCAGAGCTGGCTCTTTAGGATTTAAAGGAAAACCATAAAAAGGTTATAAAGTTTCGTGCCAAGTCGTTTTGTCGGGAATTTGTTGGCTGTTTCAAACTCTCTGACGCAGAATGACGTCACAAACTAATTTCTTCTTCTCTGAGGAAACAACTTCCTGTTTTGGTTCTTGGGTTTCACCTGTCAGGATGTAATAAAATGTTTCTTCTGCTCTGCTTTGTAAAGGCACAATTTGGTGTTTGGTCTTTGACTAGGCCACTGCATCGACGCCGATCTTTCTGTGAATATTCTGACTCTGGGATGATTAGCAGCTTCCTTAAATGATTTATTAATATTAATCTTCCCCTCTGTATTCTGGTGGAACATTTAGGAAACAACCTCATAATTCTTAACACTCAGCCTGTGAGATCCAGAGATTAAAGATGATAAAACTCCCATTTAATCTGTGAGTTAATCTGTGTGCTAGAGGATTATATCATTTTACAGCCTGATGAAGAATCGATTCGTTTTATTATGTCCTGACAGAGAAAATCTAAAGACTGAATCTGTCATCATCCATCTGAACACCCAAAACAAAATCTGAATCCATCTTCGTCGTTTCCGTGTGGAGGCAGAGAACCACCAGATCTTAGACGCTTTTTCAGTTTAGCTGTTTTTCGTAAATCTCAGACGAAATATGCGGGAAGCAAAAGTAAATCTCATTCCCGCCCAACGCTGGGAGCCACACAGCAGGTGGCCTCTGGACACAGGCTGGACGACACCTGCAGACGGAACTGGATCCAACCGGATCTGCAGAAAATGCCAAACTGATTATAGAAAACTGAGATCCAGAAGCTAAAAGCACAAACTGACGTCAGAATGGAGTTGAATTTCATTTATGTCCGTTTCCCTGCGTTGGCTGGGATGCATTTGACATGAACGTGTTGGGATAAATGAGACGTTTGGGGTCGCTGGGTCGTTTTGGTTCTTTTGGTGCCTTAAGAGGCTGAATATTAACGTCTCATTGTGCAGCACAGATACGACTTGAATGTGACTGTATTCATTTCGTTTGTATGTAACCTGGATGTAAAGTATAAAGAATGTTTGTACACAGAAACGTGACTTACTTTCTTCAAACCGTCTGAGATGGAAAACATGAAGGTCCGATCGAAACGAAGCTGCAGACTCTGCTGGTTGTTGTTGATGTTCAAAAGTTTGATGAAGCTGCTTCACTTTTCCTGGCCAAGAGTTTGAACCTGGATTTAAAGTGATAGAAAAGCTGATTCTGAAAGCTTTTCAATGGATCAGCAAAACTGTAAAACTAACTGAAAGTTTAAAAAATGTCTGTTTTTCAGATTGTAATAAAACATTTGACTAAATATTTTTATTTATTTATTGTAAATCAAAACATAATTCTAATTCATATTCTAACATGATGATAATTTCAAGATACAAAAAAGATACAAGAGAAAAAAGCTGGATAATAAATCAGAAGGCAAAAACCTGAAATGTACAGTCCACATGATTATATCACATATAATATATATATATTACATTACACATTCTACCAAAAACCAATCTGCATGTGAAACAGGAAGTGTACAGCATTTACAAAAGGCACTGGACAGTGGCAGAACCTGCAGGTCTGTGGGTGGATCTGCCGCCCGCGGAGCTCCAGGGAAACGTGGGAATGTTGCTGCCGAACCGGGTCCGGTGGAGCGGCTCGGTCGAGCTGAAGCAAGAACTGCAACAGTTACATCACTGTCACTTTAAAACCACAATGTTCACGAGTTTTACCACTGATTTCAGAACCTTTCAGAAATCTCAAAAGTCCTAAAAATGTAACTTTTTGATTTTCTGTGGTCAAACAGCAGATTGCCTCAGCTCATCAGGAAGCTTTCATATTTGGGACCTGATTGTTCTGCTGTTTCTGGGCCGGAGCGGCTGGTGCAGCAGGACCGGTTCAGAAACACCGGTTCAGAAACACCGGTTCAGAAACACCGGTTCAGAAACATCGGTTCAGAAACATCGGAGCACCGTTTTTATTCTCAGCAGAACCTCGGACCCGATCGGAGTTGATCCGGATGGAAACAGGCACTTGTGATTTCTTCATTGTCTGATTGAGGGCTGGTTGTTTGTTTGGGCCGGGAAGGAAAATACATTCAGTCTCTTCTCTAAAGACGACAGCTTCACGCGTCGTCACGGTAACGTCTCCTGCCCTGTCTTCTTGTCTTTCCCATTTTGAAGAGCGGCTAAAAGTCAGCAGACACTCAGTGAGAACTGGTTTCTTTGGTTTCATCCTTTTTTCTTTTGGATAATATTTAGTTTCTCTCAGAGAGTCTTCCTCCTCCTCCTCCTCCTCTTCCTCCTCCTCCTCCTCTTCCTCCTCCTCCTCTTTCATCCTTCTCTTCCTCCTCCTCTTCCTCCTCCTCTTCCTCCTCCTCTGCGTGGGAATGTCGCTGGAATCGGACCGAACCACGATCCGCTTCAAGAAAAGCATCATTTCAGGCGGTCCGGAGGGAAAACGTTCAGTTTTTCTGATGAATTTTACTCCAGACTGATTGTTGATAAAAGCACTTCCAGGTAGAAAAACTCTGTTTTTGTGATGCTTTGGTCTGAGCTCAGGTTTCCATGGAGACTCGCAGCCCGACTTGGACCCAGTGGAGAAACTTTCAGAGCCCTGCAGGCCGGTCGGTACCAGAGTGGACCCGGACCGGACCGGACCGGACCAGGACCGGACCAGGACCCGCCTCTTCTGAATGAAATGAAACTGGTGTCAAACGTTTCTGCAGCAATAATTAAACGATGTCTGGTGACCTCTGGTGACCTCTGGAAACTCTTCAAAGTCTGAAAAACTATTACAGTGCAAACAAACATTTTGATGCAAAATTCAGCACAAATGAAGCATCAATTAATTTATAGCAATTTGTTTGATTTTGTTAAAGGGCAGGTTGACTCTGGTGACCTCTAAAAACCTAAAAAAATCATCTTAAAAGTTGAAACAAAAATTTTTTCTGCACGATTAATTTCTATCCGTTTTGTTCATGCGTGGGGTCAGAGGTCAGAAAGCTGATTTCTGTTGACATCTGGAAACTTTTTTTTTTTTTTTAAATCTTACAAATTAAAATGGCAAAAACAAAAACATTCCTGCACAAATGCAGCACAATTAACTTCCATCCATTTTGTTTAGTTTAATGTTGGGATAAAGACGGAAACTTTATCTCTGGAAACTATTTTTTTCTTAAAAATCATAACGGCACAAAAAATAAATTGCAGCACAAACATTTGACACCTATTTCATATAATCTGAGGAAGGAGCGGGGCCGTCTTGACTCGGGTTCTGTTCTGGGTTCTGTTGTGGGTTCGGTTCCAGCCCTGTGGGCCCCTGAGGCTCCGTCCGGCTTCACCAGGCGCTGCATTTGCTCTCATGGCTGCCGACCGACTGACTGTTGCTGTAGCGCTTCTTCACGATCATGCTGATGTACGCCTTCATGAGCTTGGCGATGTCCATGACCTGCAGGGGGCGACAGAGAGCCGTGAGCCACAGAAAGCTTTGGGCAGGAGGCGGCAGGTGGAGTTCATCGGCACCGACCATCTGGGTCTCGAACAGCAGCTCCCGGCCCTCCACGGCGATCTTGTAGGCGTTGGGCAGCGGCGCGCCGAAGGACAGGATGAGTTCGTAGGGGAAGACCTCCAGGGGCCACAGCTCGCCGCGTTTGTACACGGAGATGGACTCCGGCTCACGCCGAGCCACAGCTCCGCCGGGAACGCTCCGTCACGGCTCTGGAAGCACAGAGGTCACACGGGGTCACAGCTGCTCTGGCAGGACGGTGTGATCCATCTCCACTACTGATGATTCATCTTTATAATAATCACTTTATGAATGAAGCTCAGAGTTAAACTAACAGAAAAATGAACTAAAACTAAGATGACAGAGTTAATTTATCTTTACTAATATTATATTTTTTTCCATTATCAGTAGTATTACTGTCATGTAATCTGTGAGTGTTAATTTTGCATGGCACATTGCTGCCACCTGCTGGACTTTCAGGGAAATGTTTTACGTTTACGTCAGTCAGTTTGTTAACGGCAGAGCGGATGGATACATTGTGAATGTCGTGTTCAGATCGAGTTCTTCGACGCAATGCCTGTATGTTATTTAAAAATGAGCGTTTATGTTAATGTGTGTGTAACAAAGCAAGGTATTCATTGAATTTATGTGGTTCCTGTTGTGGCAGTTTCACTCCATTCTACGTTAATAAAGGAAGAGCCGTTTAATCCTGACTCGCGTGAAAGGAGTTTGGCTGAGCTTGGTTCAGGACACCATAGCGAGACCGTTACAGTTACTTTGTTAAGGTAAATTATTTAATAAAGAACGTTTCTGCTTTTTTAAGTTTAATTTTACTCTGGACTTATTTATAGATTTATTTACAGATTATGCTTTATATGCTTTTTATTGTTTTATTCATTGAAGATGCAAATCATATTTAAATTACCTAGAAACTGCTTCAGATAAAAGTTATATATAATATAAGTTGCTTATGTTTATATTTTCAGTATTTAACACTTTGGATGGATTATCTGTTCAACAACTCAGCAATTTTCCTCTCTGGGATCAATAAAGTTTTTCTATTCTATTGTTTCTGCCGTGTCAACAAAAAGCTCAGACTAGAGCAGTGGTGTCCAAAGTGCGGCCCGGGGGCCATTTGTGGCCCTTGGAGTGATTTGTCTCTGCGCTGCAGATGAGACACTTTTAAAAATTATTTTAATGTGAGATTTCCAGGCCAGTTTAAATCTGAAATGTTCAACAGAAAGAATTTTTCTTTCCTCAGAAGATCAGAGCATGAAGTCAAAATATCCAATGACATTTTTTAAAAGAAAACCCACAACAGCTCAGAGACCAACAAGACGAGGACGACTGGCCTGAGAAGTG
The DNA here is from genome assembly GCF_027474105.1 of Poeciliopsis prolifica. Lineage (NCBI taxonomy): Eukaryota > Metazoa > Chordata > Actinopteri > Cyprinodontiformes > Poeciliidae > Poeciliopsis > Poeciliopsis prolifica. Next base: position 233,528 of record NW_026562444.1, read on the forward strand.
AAATAAAGGTCAACATTAAGGCAAATTTCAAACTAATGTTGGTTTGAGGAAAAAATTTCCAGTCATATTGTTTTTGCATTTTTAATGGAGAGAAAAAGATAATTTCAACGTGTTGATTTTGTGTGAGAAGCGTTTGGACCAGCAACTTCAGCTCGGCTTTAGCTCATCTTCAGCTCGGCTTTAGCTCATCTTTCGCTCATCTTTAGCTCGGCTTTAGCTCATCTTTAGCTCTGTGTTAGCTCGGCTTTAGCTCATCTTTAGCTCGGCGTTAGCTCATTTTTAGCTCGGCTTTAGGTCATCTTTAGCTTGGCGTTAGCTCATCTTTAGCTCGGCTTTAGCTCATCTTTAGCTCGGCTTTAGCTCATCTTTAGCTCGGCGTTAGCTCATCTTTAGCTCTGTGTTAGCTCGGCTTTAGCTCATCTTTAGCTCGGCGTTAGCTCATTTTTAGCTTGGCTTTAGGTCATCTTTAGCTTGGCGTTAGCTCATCTTTAGCTCGGCTTTAGCTCATCTTTAGCTCGGCGTTAGCTCATCTTTAGCTCGGCGTTAGCTCATCTTTAGCTCGGCGTTAGCTCATCTTTAGCTCTGTGTTAGCTCGGCTTTAGCTCATCTTTAGCTCGGCGTTAGCTCATCTTTAGCTCGGCTTTAGCTCATCTTTAGCTCGGCGTTAGCTCATCTTTAGCTCGGCTTTAGCTCATCTTTAGCTCAGCGTTAGCTCATCTTTAGCTCGGCTTTAGCTCATCTTTAGCTTGGCGTTAGCTCATCTTTAGCTCGGCTTTAGCTCATCTTTAGCTCGGCGTTAGCTCATCTTTAGCTCGGCGTTAGCTCATCTTTAGCTCGGCGCTAGCTCATCTTTAGCTCAGCGTTAGCTCATCTTTAGCTCGGCTTTAGCTCATCTTTAGCTTGGCGTTAGCTCATCTTTAGCTCGGCTTTAGCTCATCTTTAGCTCGGCGTTAGCTCATCTTTAGCTCGGCGTTAGCTCATCTTTAGCTCGGCGCTAGCTCATCTTTAGCTCGGCTTTAGCTCACCTCCACGTTGAAGAGCGTGGATCCGTAGCCCTGCCACTCCTTCACCAGCGCCATGTACTTGACCATGGCCTGCTCCTGGCTCATGCCCTGCAGCTTCCTCCACTTGTCCAGGACGCTGGTCCGGACGGCGGCCGCCTCCTCCCTCAGCCAGGCCTCCAGGCTGTTCTCCTCCTCCAGCCTCTGCCGGCTCAGCGAGCCGCTCCTGAAGCTCCGCCGCAGCGTTCCCTCCAGGAAGCTGGAGCGTTTCCGCTCCGCCGTCCCGGAGCGCTCCGCCACAGAGCCGGAGCCGGAAAACGTCTTGGCCGAGTTCTGGACCCGGGTCCGCAGTCGGGCCATGGGGAACACCTGGCTCATCTCGGGCACGGTGATCTGGGGGTTCTGGTCGCCCAGCAGGTACTGGAGCCTGAGGGCGGCCAGGAACTGGAGCGTCTCCTCCGGGGCCGGATAGTGGCCCTGGATGACCGCCTCATGGGCCTGAAACCAGATGACTCACTTCAATCATCGCTACATCCAATCAGAATCAAAACCGGTGATTCGTTTGACTGGCAGTTTTTGTGAAACATGGCAGATGTGTTACAGCAAATGGACCTTCCTGATCCGGGTCGGAGGTTTTCACCTGTTCGAACATGAAGGCAAACTCCACGCTGTCCTTGGGAACGCCGTCCGTGTCCAGGAAGCAGTACAGTTTGAAGTACAGCTTCCAGCCCGTGTTGCTTTCTTCTGCGCTCGCTGAAAGTCTGCGGAGCAACGATTAAGAATATTAACTGGACCCACAGAAGTGGAAAACTTTTGGGTCAGACTGAAACTCACACAGAGGGTCTTACTTTTCAAACTTGGCGAGAACGTCGGCCACCACGGTCCGGCTCTCGATGGCTTTCTCTGAGGCATCGTTGTGTTCGAACAGAGCGAACATGTTCCTGCTGTCCTCCATGGCCAGACCGCGGATCAGCTTCTCCACCACCTGACAGACGGACAGACAGACAGGATGGGATGAACATCAAAATAAGAACACTTTTCTGATTAACTTCTGGAACTTATGGTTTATAACCACAGACAAAAGAGAAATCCTCCAATTTAGTTTCCATTTGGTGAAGAAGGAAGTTGCTCTTCAGAGGTTTGTGTCGTTTCCTTCTGTGGTTCTTGGTGCAGCGCCCCCACAGGCCAGGAGGGGAACAGGTTGGTTTGACTCAGAGCAGATAAAGTGAACCACAGATGGAACAAATGTATCAATTCTGGTCCCTAATTGATCCGAGTTTCCTGGACCATCAGGAGGAAAAACATCCGAAGTTGAATCCTGACAGCCTTTCCTGACCAATTACTTGGAACTAAAACTTTCTTCTTTTCAAATGAAAACTGAACCAATCAGAACAAAACTCTATGACCAAACTGAGATCTCAGTGGATTTGTGATGGTGAGTGGGTTTTGGATGTTGCTGTGCGGGGAGGAACCCACCTCCCCTGCAGTGGTGTGTGAGTTGATGGTGATCTTGCAGGAGCCTCCGCCATGGCAGTGCACTGTGGTGCTCATCTCCTGCCGGGCCACGATGGAGCGGATTTCCTCCTGCGACGGCACGTTCTCCCTGGCCCGAGTCTTCTTCAAGGAGTCGAAGGCGAAGGCGGCGTAGCGGTCCATCTCTGAGGCGGGGAAGAGCTCTCTGGTCCTGCAGAGAGGTCACATCCAGGTTACAGGTCAGATGTAAACTAACAAAACAAACCCTGACAATGCAGAATTTAAGAGACTTGTCAAACATTTTGAATGTTTTTCTACTTGAGTAGAAAAACTCAAATAAGGCTTCCATAAACAGCCCGAGATAAACTGGATGTTTCCATCCGGCTTTTTCTTTTTGGTGTCTGAAATGAGACATTTCTGGCTGAACTGCATCATCACACAAATCAGTAGGCTCAGCCTGTCTCCTAAATTGTAAAATCAGGACCATAAGGTTTCAAAAGAAAAAAAAAATTGAAACTGAAAAATTGTTAAAACAAATTTTCATATCAAAGGTTTTTTGTGGGGGCGGGGCCTCAGATGACGAGGTGTGGAATTATGACATCACAGCTCACCGTCTCTTTTCTGTGGGATCAATACTATCAATACTTTGGTGTTGAGCTTTATTTAAAAAATAATTTTCTTACATCTTAAAAATGAGATATTTAATTTTCCAAATGAAGGGAAAGACGTTAACACCTGGTAAAACCAAAAGTCTGTTAAAACACAGCAGTCTGTTTAATAGTGATAGTATCAGCCGCTAGTCATAGATTTCTTAAAGTTTTCTGATTTCCACCATAAATGTTAATAAATATGTTAAAATTGAAAAAGTGGAATTTGTGAAATCATAAGGCGTTGCTGTGCTCACCTCTTCAGGTGGAACTTCAGGTATCTGAGGATGCTCCGTGAGGGGATGAAGGTGCAGCACATGCAGGCCAGGATCTTCCAGCTGCAGAGGTTGGCCGTGCCGCCGGGCTGCGGCGGCCGGGCCGTCTGCTTGATCAGCTGGCAGTAGAGCTCGTCGCGCAGCGGCTTGAGCTCCTGGCCCGTCTGCAGGATGCCCTGGATGATGGCGACCGGGTCGGCCACGCCGTCCAGGTGCTGCAGGGAGCCGAACACCCGGAGGGCTTCGGCCTGCAGGGTGTAGCTCCGACTCTGTGACGCTGGGTGACGGAGGAACAGGAAGATGAAATTCACTCTCCAGTGAAACAGGTAGATCAAGTTGTTTTTTCTTATCGGATCTAAAACCGTTGCCGCTCTGACGGCCGGGTTTGTGTCTCACCGCTCAGCTGGATGTCTCCGTACGGCAGCGGCAGCAGCGGGGAATGCAGCGGGTGGTGGCTGTAGCGCAGGATGGGGTTCCTCTTGTAGATCTGCTCCACCACCTCTGAGTTCAGACAGTTCTCCTGTAGACAGAACCACAGCTGGACTTCACCTGCAGCTCTGGTCAGAACCTTTACTCTGCCTCGCTAACTGAAACGTTAGCTACGCTAACCCTAAAGCACAAATCATAATTAGTTCAGCTAATGCTAAAGCGCTAACTTAAAACATGTGGCTATCCATCAGGTGCTACAACTGCGTATTGCTTCAAAATATTTTATTTATGTTTATTTGGTCTCTACTTTGTTTTGTTTCTGAATGTTTCAAAGGAAACGGAAATGCTGCTGTAACAGTCAAAATAAGAGCGTTAATGTAAACGGCTCACGACTTGAAAGTACTTTAACAAAACTTCGACTCAAATGTCAAACTTTTACAAAAAGCGGAAATTTACTAAAAGAGCCAAGCAAATTATCGCTTTAGGAAAGTACATTTAAGGGAAGCTGAATGCTGCCAGCTGTTTTAAAATGTTTCTTTAACCACACATGAATTTGTCTCTGGGATTAATAAAGAATATTCATTCATTCATTAAACCCAGCTTCAGTCACACAGAGCAAAGTGCAAATCTACAGGGAAGAAAAAACAAAAAAAACAAAAGCAAAGTGTAAAATGCAAAAGTCTGTCATGAAACAGACAGAAGGAAAAACCTAAGAGCTGATGGCGATTAAAACAGAAGGTATGAGGCAGCATTTATGACAGATGAATGTAATAATTACTGAATAGTGAATAAAAGTGAGAGCAGGGAAACATCCTGACAGTCGATGTTCCCTGACGTGACGGTGAGGCTGTTAAACCTTGTTAACCCCAGACATGGAGGAGTTTTTCTCCTACCCTGATGTCCTGGATGAGCTGCTGGGTCGGCGTGTCGATGGGAGCTTTGGTGTCGATGACGTTCTGGATGGAGCTGGCCCAACGCGTGGCTTCGTTCAGCAGCTTACAGTAGAGCCGGTACGAGTGTTTCCGCCGTAGACGATCACGTTCCAGTATCCTGCCGCGCAGCAGCCGGTTCATGAGAGTCGTGTTAAACAACGGGAACCGGGACATAAACCCGTCAGTGAGACGCTTTAACCCACCGGTCTCCTTGTAGAGCTTCTCATCGGGCTGCACCACGGAGCAGAGGCTGTTCAGAACCAGCGTTCCCAGTTTCAAGGCGTTCCGCTCAGAGCTCTTATAGTAGTCCAGGGAATTGTGGGTGAGCAGGAACCAGCGCTTCTTCAGCTTCAGCGAGGCCTTGGTGCTGTCTTCATCTCTTTGTGCAACCAGCCTGGAGGAAAAACAGCATTTCATCTCCTTCACTGTTACCTGCTTCACTTTTCACACCTTTATTTCTCTTGCAAAACATTTTTTCAGTTTTAGATATTTTTCTATCAGTTTTCAAATCTTTATTTTCTGTTAAAATTGTCTTCAGTTTGAAATATTTCTTTCAGTTTAAATGATTTTTTGAACAAACTTTGGTCTGGATTTAGCTCCGTACTGCAGCAGCTTTTTAACCCTTCAGTTAGTTTTGCTCACAGACATTGAGCTCAAATATCATTTTACTGACTAAATTCGGTTTGATTGATTTCTGCTTATTTTCATGTGTTATGTGAACTTTCTGCTTGTGTTACTTTGGATATAACAACAGTAAACTTTAAAAACCAGCATCAGGCTAAAGGTTAGAGAATAAAGTCTTAAAATATTAACCGTATAAATCCACTTAGAATCTCCAGACCTTAATGAACAGGTTCTGCTCCAGTAGCAGACTGTGCTGCTCATCTCCGTCCCGTACCTCTGATAATGAACTCCTGCCCGTCGACGCGCGCGTCTCCCTTGGAGCGCTGTAGCAGAGTGATCCAGTGGTGCATCTCCTCGGGCGTGTCGGCGTTGCAGTGCAGAACTCGCTCCGCAGTGATGATGACAAAGGAGTTTGGTCTAATTTTAACAGCAGAAGCTTAGAGTCAGAAAACAGCCAGATCTGGGAGTAATACAAACAAGTCGATGCCACACCTTTCTGGATTATCTGAAGCACAAACCGAGTCGATCATGCCCACATCCAGCGTTCCCTGAAGAAAGACAGGTGAGGCGTTGATTATTTGTTTTCCTCCCGGAGGAGGCAGATATTCTGCCCGACTCACCACAGCGTTCTGGGATTGGCCTGCTCGTCGTGCACTCGCTGATCTCCTGTTCTGTGGAGCCGTGGACCTGACTCAGCACGCTGAACCACTGACTGTAAGCATGGAAACACAATCATCAATAGGTCACAGCACCAACAACTCTTCCAGCTGCAGAGGCCATGTTTGCAGCATATTAGCAAAAACACCTGATTCCAACTGCAGAGCACGGCAGTGGAGGGGTGGAGATGTGGGACACTTGTTTCAACTGAGTCATTCAAATGATATGCCTGAAAAACTGAGTGGATGGATTTTTCCACAGTGGACTGATTCAGTGTGTGAAGACACACCTGGCGTCCTCAGCAGACTCTGCGATCAGGTGGTATGTCCTCTCTGGCATCACGATGTCGATGCCGTTCTCCTTCCCCGTGTTATCAACGATTTCTCTGCAGAAATTAAAAACAATTTTTAGAAGCATAACCAGGATTTGATCATGTTTACTGAATTGCCTTTGACCTTACTTGGCATTGTGCATGTCTAGCACTCCCTTCATCTTCTCCTCGCTGTCGTTCTCAAAGTACATGAGCCGGCTCTGGCGCAGCACGAACCAGCGACGCTTCCAGTTGCGGCGGGACAGCGTGGAGGAGCCGCCTCCCTTCTTGTGCAGCCAGCCCTGCTTCAGAGCTTCCTGCTTGGCCCGGAACCACAGGAAGGTCTCGTCCTTCAGAACGCACCAGCGCCGCTTCCACGTGTTCATCAGGCCTCCTGAAGACGAGACGGCAGCACTGCAGTTCCTGCTACAGCGAGGAGAACGGCTCCCAAGGGTTCAGAGTGAATTGAAGGAGCTACCTTTGATGAAGAGGAAGCTGTGGAAGTACGGCAGAGTGACGCAGCTGTAGACCGAGTCCCGGCGATACGACAACTCATCGTCTGTGTCAAACCGGTCAAAGTCGTCTTCACTGTCCTCAAACTGCAATGAAAGTCAAAGCAAATGATTCAGCAGTTTCTACTGAAGCTCCATGGAATTGAATGAGAGTTTTAACCCGGTTGAAGTTAAGTGCCTTGCTCAGGGGCAAACGTTAGGTCATAAAGCTGCACTTGAATGAAGCACAAGACATCCAGAACAATGTGGTCTGATTTGGAAGATGTTTAATCATTGTACGTTTCACAACTGTGACCAGCTGCTATGCATGGTGGAGGGCTGATGATGTGGGGTTTTGACAACGTCTGTCAGTCTGACCATTCAGGAGACTCACCGATGACTGAGCGCCTTCGGAGCTGAAGCGGTAAGCCCCTGAGCTGTTGTACGTTCCCACGGAGCCCCTAATCCGGAGACCACTGCCCGCTGCGCGGGTTGGAGAACGCCACGCTGCCGCTGGACACGATGGCGCCCTCGTCATAGTCGTCCTGGTCGTCCGAGTCCTCGTCTGGAGGAATCAGCTCCACCAGGTCGTCGGACGGCGCCTCTGACGACGCCTGCGGGTGGCAGAAAGCGGAGTCGCCGCTGGACGAGACGCTGTGGGTGGCCGGCGGTAACGGAGGCAGCGGCTGGTGGAGCAGGGTGGTGAGGGGCATCGCGGGGATCGGAACATCGTTGGCGTACGGGTCTTCTTCAGAGGAATCGTCGCTCGTCCGGATCCCACTGGTCCGCTGGCCGTCGGAGTGGCCGTGCTCGCTTGGTTGGGAGAGTCTTTGAAAGCCTCGTCGTCGGCTCCGAACCCTTCATCGACCTCCTCTTCGTCGGCGCCTCTGCTCCCTCCATTCTCTTTCTCCTCTTCCTCCCCGACGCCCAGCGAGCTCTCAATGTTCCTCACACACTCATCGATCTCGTCGAAGTTGAGCGAGTCCAGGAACTGCTGCGCCGCCTTGCAGGCCTCGTCCTCCAGCCGCTGCAGCTCCTGATCCCGGAGGCGCTGCAGGCGGTGGAGCGACGCCTCCGTCAGGGACAGCTCCTGCTGCTCCTTCTGCCTCTGCAGCGCCTGGATCTCTCGCTCCAGCCGGAGGATCTCCTCCACCTGGGACGCCTCCTGGGGGCGGATGGCCTCCTCCTCCTCGGCGGCCTCCTGCAAGACCGACTGCAGCTCCTCTGGAGTTTCAGGTAGAGCTGCAGCTGCTTCCTCCAGCTGAGACTGAGTAAAAACCAGAGAGGCCAGCTCCTCGGCGCGCTGCAGCTCCTCGGCGCGCTGCAGCTCCTCGGCGCGCTGCAGCTCCGCCAGCCGCAGAGCCTCCTCAGCCTAGAAACAGAGGAAAACCATGAAACTCTCTGATGGAAACACATTCTGCACCATGGAACTTAGATGGTTTCTGTAACATTTCATCTTTGACAGCTTCTTAAACTCTGAGGACAATTTGGAACCAGTAGAAGTGATGATTTTAAAAGTTTTCTATAAAAGATTTTAAAATAATTATTCAAAACACCCCTGAAATACTAAAAGGAGTTGAAATACTAAAAATATTTCAACTCCTCTAAGAAATGTTTTTGCTTTTGCATCTTTTAGGTCTGGGACTTTTACACATTTCTTTTTCATTAAATAACTACATAGATTTTAATGGGGTGAATGTTTTAGTAAATTATTAGTATTTTTTTCATAACCGGAACCTTTGTATTCATGTGTTTCTCGTACGCCGATACATCTGACGCACGAAGCTCATTTTGTGGATATGTTGATGATTATAATTGTCAATAATTAAATAGACTGCATTTAACTTGACTAAACACCACCAGTGTCTTTGCTGCTCCCATTGTTAACCTTTGAAATCAAAGTATGATGATATTTCTGGCACCTCTTTGGCGCGTCGCTCCGCCTCCAGTCTCAGTCTCTCTCTGCACAAACAGAAACAGCCAAACGTCAGCGGCTATCAGCAGGCGGGTTGGAGGACCAACGAGGACGAATGTCACCTCTCCATCTCTTCCTCCATCTTTCTGCGGCGCTCCTCCTCCTCCTCCCTCTTCCTCCTCTCGTCCAGCAGGCGGCCGACGGCCCGGCGGGCCAGCTGGCCCCGCAGGCGCTTCTGGAAGGTGAGCGCGGCCCAGCGGAGCAGCAGGAACTTCCTCCTCCAGTAGAAAGCCCGGTAGTTCTTCTGAATGACCACAATGCACTGCAGCAGCCTCCTGTACTGCTTCCTGGGGCGAAGCCGCATGAAACGATCATTTAATGTGGATAGAAACCTCGAGTTCATGAGTAAACGTGCAGCGAGCGTACCGGGCCATGTAGCCCAGGATGTGGGCCTGGATGATCATGGCTGCTTTCAGAACCTCCACCTCCCTCTGCTTCTCCAGCCGCTGCTCCAGAGACTCTCGAAGGAAAACCTGAGAAGACAGAAAGACACAGTTTTACTCTCTTCATCTTCACATTTAATGGCAAAAAATGTACAATAATTATCCAAATGATCCAAGAACTTCTTAAAAACTGAAGGAAAAACAGCCTCATTTATACAAACATCTCAATAAACACATTTCAGTTGGGATTATATGTTTATGTCCATTTGACCTGAAATCCAGGCAGGTTAATAATTATTCATACATATACCAAAGACTGTCAAAATAAAAAATGATCAATCACATAATAAATTTAAATTTGCTTGATAATTTCCATTCTGATTAATCATTTTAGAAAAGCTATTTTTTTTTTACAGAGACATGATTGATTTTATTCACAGTTTTGCTTTTTATGTCTTATTTCTGTTTTAACCCAGTGCAGACATCCACTAGCTGCGACTCACCCTGAATAAAAGATTTAAAATCCAGCAGAATTAAGAAACTCAAGATCTGAACAAACGTTCGGCGTTTAATCAAACCTCGTAAGATTACAGCGGCGAGGCGTTCCTGCCTCGGCTCCGTGTGAAAAGGCCGAATCTATCGAGCAGCTGGCCGTTTTATAAGCCAAGCCGTCGCCCACCGATAGAGGAACCGGGCCCACTGGGCCGGCCGGGTTAATCCGATTAGGGAGGAGGAAAATGAGATACGGGACATGAGCTCTGGCGGCCGATACGGCAGGGAAATATCACAGGACTGGGAGGTTCAGGAACAGATTTCTCCTGTTGAATGAGGAGCTCAGTGTGTGTGTGTGTGTGTGTGCGTGTGTGTGTGAGTGTGTGTGTGCGTGTGTGTGTGTGTGTATGCGTGTGTGTGGGTGTGTGCGTGTGTGTGAGACATTGCTGAATCCTGAGCACTGAGGCACTAAAGAGATTTTATGAGGAGACGTAACCTCGCCTTGCATGCAGGTTAATTAACTCCTGCATTAGCTGCATGAACATGAGGAAACCAGAGGAGACGTGATCCAACTGATGCAAATTTTGAGCAAACTTTTAAAATGCAATAAAAACACAAGACAGAAGTGAATCAACTGGGACACGGGGGCATGATTTCATATTGATGCTGCGTTTGGCTGTCATAAACAGGAAGTAGAGGTTGGAAACGAGCGTGAAGGAGCAAATCATCTCAGGAAAAGATTTATCCTCCTAGATGAGAAAGTCATCAAAACTTATTCAATAATTGTTTCCATCTCCCTTTTTAGTGCATTAAGTTTCTTTTGGACAAGTCAAAACAGACCTTTTTGTTAAAAAGAGGACATTTTTAGATGCTTTTCCATTAAAACTTTGTTGATATTCTGCAAAAGTTGAAAAAACTACTTGTTATGCAAAACATGTATTTCCATCACTGTTTTTTGCAAAATACAACCATTTCAACCACTTCCTCCTAGAGGAAAGTTTTATTTTTATCAGAAATTGTGAGTTTATTCAAAATTGATGCATTTCCATTAAGCAGGTTTATTTTTGTTATTCCAGTAAATTTTCTGTTTCCACACTGTTTCTACTTTAAAATGCTCATGAATAAAAACGTTGATGGAAACACGGTTAATGTCAGAGCAGAGTGAAAACCTGCTTTTTGAACTGAACCTCAGCCAATCACAGGACAACAGAGACAGCAGCAGCTTTTGTCTGTGGAGCTGAATGTCAGGGAGGGACGTCAGGCAGAACAAAAATCCAGCAGGAAGCATCAGACCCGACCTGACACAACACGGGTCAGCATGAAAACACACAGCCTCCCTGAACAAGTGCACACATTTGCATCCTGATGAGTCGCACAACAAATCCTCTTTAATCGTTACACTGTTAATTAGCACAACAAAAGGACTAAGCCTCGCTGCATTTAATTCTTGCTGCTCCGGGTCGGGTCGGGTCCTCAGAGGGAACGGAGCCACGCGGCGCCGCTTCCTGTCCACAAAATTAAGTTTCAGGCTCTAAAAGCACAAAGCAGAGCTCAGAGGCAACAGCGCCGACTGAAAGGAGCTGCAGGCCGTAAATCTGTCTGAGGGACAAAGTGGACGAATCCCTCAGAGGGACGCAGCAGGATTTAACGGCGGCGCAGGCAGGAAACAGTCAGGCGACTCACAGATAAGATCTGGTGATCAGGTTTCACACTGGAAACATTCAAACTGCAAAAAGAGAGAAGTTGAATATGTTTGTACGTTTGGCACCATGATGGCTCAGATCGCCACAGCTTTGTTAAGTATCTAGTGAACAGCACAGCGCCCCCAGTGGACAGACTGATGAATGTTTCTGGTCCTAAACCGGTTCCACCAAACTGCTGGAAACTCAGAGTTTCTACTGCAGGAACGCTGAACAGAAAAGGAGTAAACCTCTACTTAGCTTTTATCAGTGACTGTTGAAGTTAATATTACACTGGAATATTAGTCATGCAGATTCTTACAGGGCTTTTCTGTTCCAGATTTCTCCAAACTTAAAATTTGGAGAATATGTTGTAGATGTGAGAGTAAGTCTGGAAGGAAGAGCAGAAGGAAAAGTGGAAGGATGTTAGGAAGGAAATGTGGATGAAAATTCTGATGCATGGAAGGAAGAAAAGCTTTTCAGACTTTTATAATATCTAAATCAAATTCCGTATTTTTTCATGTTTTTATCTCTTCCTTGCGTTCCAAGCCAACATCGACACACACAGGTTTCTCCCTCCTGCAGCGTCACACGGTCCTGCTGTGGTCAGTGGTCTGTGTCCCCATCTGTCACTTTCCCACCGCAATCACACACACACACACACACACACACACACACACACACACACACACACACACACACACACACACACACATACACACACCCACACACACACACACACACACACTCTGGCAGTCGCCATCCTTCCTGATCCGGTGTGGTGGAAGTAGTGACTGAAGAGTGGATCCAATAACTGTGGCGTCCCACGCTTCAGGTGATGCTGACCTCGGTTACTCACACACACACACACACACACACACACACACACACACACACACACACACACACACACACACACACACACACCCACACACACACACACACACACACACACACACACACACACACACACACACACACACACACACACACCACACACGCCATAGAGGCAGCGGCTCTGAATGGCTCCATGGAGCTGAATTTGTAGGACACATGAAGCCAAATTGAGCCTGGAGGGAGAAAAGCCAGACTGGATTGGCATCTCTCCGGAGGCGGCCTGAGTCTCTGTCCAATCAGGCGCCGTGTTGGCGACGGAAGACCTTTCTACCGGTATTAGCTGGAGGCAAAAAGAGCGGTGGAGCATTCAGGAACTCAGCGCTTGACAGCAGAGAGTCGATTATTCTGCAGACTGAGCAGAAGGGATGGAGCTCACCACTGACAGGCAGGAAGTGCAAATCCACAGATTTTTTTTTTGAGAAAATACATTTTCTGGCTTCAGTTGGTGTTTAATAAGCCCAAGAAAAATCAACCAGGTAAAAATATTCCTCTGTTTGAATCCACTCAACTGTTTTATTCTTTTTTTCTAAATTACAATAAAACCCTCAGATTGACTTCAGTTTCAGCTCATTTCCTTGGAACAAAGAGAGAAGGAAACTGACAACAGCAAAAGGTTTGGGCCTTACTTTGGTTTTGCCGAGCTGCCAATCTGCACTGCTGCTGTCATAGAGGTGCAGCAGCTGCTTGCAGCGCCCCCGGTGGTCGTCTGGAGTCAGGACGCCCCTCATCAGGACTTTGTACCTGAAGAAAAGCGAAGTTCATAACATTACAAAATTACAACAAATGCAGTTGAGTTTCTTATTGAAACTTAAGTTTCAATAAGAAACTTGAGTTGAATCAAACTTTTGTTGTATTTTTAAGAAGATTTTATGTCTGTAAAATGTGTCAATGTAAAAAAAAACATAATAAAAAAACTAAGTCTATTTGCATCAATCGTTAGCTTACAGGTTACATTTGCCTGACTAGAACTTCAGGGGCCGCACAAAATCATCAACGGGGCCATAAATGAGCCCCGCACCACGTTTTGAATTAGAGAAGTAGAAACTGATTGTGTGTTTAAGTGTTTCCGCTGCGTGTCTGAGTGTTTGGACTTGTGTAAACCTGGTTCACACCTGGAGCAGAAGTCCTGGAAGGATCTGCGGACCGGGAAGCCGCTGCGCCGGATCTTCACCGTTTCCAGCATGCCGGAGTACCTGAGCTGGTTCAGAACCACCGTCTGGTCAAACTGGTCAGGCATCTGAACAAGGAAGCATCAGATTATTAACCCGCCCCACCGCCAGAGGTTAACAGGAACCTATGATCTGTCTGTTTTTATCCAACAGGATGTGAATGCAGACGCTCCTCTGCACCACAGAGGCTGATCCATGATTGCTGCTGGTTGACCTTTCCAGCACAGCGTCAGACGTCGTTTTCATGGCTGTGAGGATTGATTTTGGAGGTCTGCTGTGATTCAGTATCACAGCCACAAACACTGGGCATCCTGGGGTTTTATGAGGCTGATAATAACACGTCTGGAGGTGATGAATGGAAACAAAGAGACGAAAACAACAAACATTAAATCTGCGGGATGGTCTTTGGTCTTGGCATTGTCAGTCAGAGTCATTGTGAATGCTCAGGCTATAAGGGTAATGGCAAGTTGTTTTCTCTGCCATTACCACATTTAGCAGCGAATATGTGACATTGATTGACAGCGCTAAGCCCCGCTCCTGGCCCTGATTGGTTGTTTCTAGTTACACAGAAGAGCTTGATGTTTCCACAGATTATCTGTTTCATACTAAACTGTCGCAATGACTGTGACAGTTTCAACAAATATGTAAAAAAAATTTTTTTATAAAAGTTACAAACTGCAGCTTTAACAAGTTTATGAACATTCAGACCAATCAGCAGCCAGAGGCCCCAGCACATAGCATTACCAGTGACAGAGCATCATTCAGAGGAAGCCTTTCTCTGAAGCGACGCTCGTCACCCAGTAACCTCGGTGGGCATAAGCGGGGTGGGTGGGGTCAGCTCCACATAAGTGGGAGCTTTCATTCCCACTGGTAATGCCCCCTTTATTCAGCAGGTCTCCCCTGATTGCCGCTGATGGCCCATTTTTGGGTCGTCTCCAAGGGAGGCCAACTCACCAGCAGATCCTCCCTGTCTGATTGAATGGAGGCATTTAATGCCACTGGCTGCAGGGAGCGCTTCGTTAGCATAATTAGCATACGGACAGTGATGCAGCCGTACAAAGGGGGCGGTCAGGACGACGTCCTCTGACTCCCGGATCTGTTTTCATTCATCGCCGTTTCCTGTTTCTGCTTCTCCTTCAGGGAGTTCAGAGATCCTTTCTCTGGTCATAACAAGACTCCATGTCCCACATCCAGGTCCAAAAACCTCTTTTTGCTCTAAAATAATAATCTGTGGCAGATATTTCTATGCTAACCATAGCTCAATATCAGCTGGACCATTAAAAGTAATATTCTGGGATGTTGATATGCGGGCGGACTGAGAGATGATGGATGGATGGATGGATGGATGGATGGATGGATGTGGATGGATGGATGGATGGATGGATGGATGGATGTGGATGGATGTGGATGGATGGATGGATGATGGATGGATGGGTGTGGATGGATGGATGGATGGATGGATGGATGGATGGATGGATGGATGGATGGATGGATGTGGATGGATGGATGGATGGATGGATGGATGGATGGATGGATGGATGGATGGATGGATGGATGAATGGATGGATGCTTCCAGTCTTGAACCTTTTTCAGATTAAATTAAAACTCGTTTTCTATCCTTCCAATAAAAATCTGGCGTTAACCAGTTCTTCCCTTGTGGGTATTTAGTTAGTTTGCACTAACAGGAAGTAACAGGAAGTAGTAATAAGTAACGACAGAACGATCAGGCGCCTCCAGCAGAGAGAAGCCTCTGGTCCTCTGCTGACTGACGGATGCCAACAATAGCTGCTGCTCCAGCCTGACTCCTCCAGAGATCGGTGCATTCACAGGAACAAACGGGGGCGTGGCCGTCTGCTCCTGGGGGCTGGGGCAAGAAATGCCAACATAGGGGGCAGCTGAACTCAGGGTTAGCTGTCCATCACTCAGCCCAAAAGGACGGCATGAGAGCTGCAGAGCTGTTTCCTGTATCTGATGGTCAGCAGCGATTCAAAGCCTCCCAATAATCCACTGATCAGATAACGGGATTCACTCTGAAGTGTTTGGCATGTAAAAAAATCTAATTATCTCATGACATTTCAAAAAATGCCATTTTCCATCCCCGTCTGAGACTTACAAAGTTCACGCTGTCTCATGGGACTAGATTTAAATAACTTATCACCAAACTGAAAATCCATCTGGTTCAATTAAAGGTTAATTAATGCAGGTTCAATCTAATAACGTCTTCAATACGCTGTGAATAAAGCAACAAGGTTTACCAACAGAAGAGTCTGCTTTGACGTTATTGTAACCCTCAAGTTTCTAATGAGACTAGATGCACATCACAAAGTAATTTAAAAGTTACTTTATTACCCATGTTAAGGTTTAAATTATGAGGGAAGTTTCTACATTCCTGCTTTGACCACAAACTGAGTGATGAAATTCCAGAAGCTGCAGATTGTGAGACTGAGGTCTGATGGAGGGATTCGCAGAGGATTATCAGTCCAGCTCAGCAGGAGGAACAAAAGGCGCTGGGCTTTAAGTGCAGATAAACTCAAACCAAACCGCCTCTGTTGGACTTAAAGACGGGTCTGTTTGAAGAAGGATTGGACTGCTTAACGCAGCGACACTCAAACCTGCAGGGGGCGCACTGTGCAGATTAAAACCAGAGAAGCAGCATTTACTGCAGCACAGCAGCTCAGTCAGTTTGACAGAAACACTAGATGGTGATATTATGATCAATACATGGGATTGATCATTAACAATAACACCTGGATGTCAACCTGATGGACACAACGGATAGGAATATGAGGATGGATGCTGATGGTTAAACATGGATGGATGGAAAAGTGGAAGGAAGGATATATGGAGACTATTTCTTTCCAGTCTAAAACACTGAATCATTTTTCTGTTCTTGTTTTTTTGCATTTGATCATTTTTCCTATTTTCCAGTTGGAGCCTCAGAGGATCTGATGTTTGATCTCATCTAACCTGCCAGAGAAAATCATCACTAAACCATTTCTGTTTCATTTCTGTTGTCCAGAAATGAAACAGATCCAGATCCTGCAGCTGCAGGTGAAACCAGAATTTTGCCTGAAGGCTGAACTCAAATGTGATGATGACAGAATTCAAAGAATTTGATTTTTCTTTCACTAATATTGGACTGAATTAAAAACATGTCTTTTATTTTTTTTACAAATGATCCAAAACTGTATAAAGCGATACTTTAGAAAGATGAAACACTTCAATTAGGTAATTATATCCCAATATAGCATCACAGATTGATAGTGTAGGGAAAATAATCTGCTTTAAGTAGATGTGTAATCTCATTAGAAAGAGAAGAGAACGCCACTTCCTCTTCATTAACCTGTCATTTACCGAACTGCCGGCTCATCCCACATCCAATCTCATTAATTTCATGCCCTGCAGGCCAGATAATAATCACAAAGACAAACTCACTGGCTTCATCTCAGCTGTTATAAACGACCATGCATCTCTACAGAGCTAAAAGCTTTCAAGTTCAATTATCCTAGAAAGGAAACAGGAACATCAGAGTGCAGAAAAATGCAAACACTTTCAGTTTTACAGCTTTGATTCCAGTTTTAGCTCCAAACACAAACTTCAGGATGTTTTTAGTTTCGGACAATCTCCTGCAGCTTGGTGACACCTGACAGGTGATTCTGAAAGTTGTAGAGCTCTTCAGACATGTGAAGGTCACATTTTATAATCCAGATAAAACTACAAATTACAACTTTCAGACAACGTAAGAAGCTTGCTTTGTGTCATAAACACAGACTCATCCTATTTTAATATCACAGCTGCAGATTTAAAGCCCGTTCACTCACAAACACTTCAGATCTGATCTAGGTCTCACCTTGCATCTTAGCCTCTCCTTTCCCTGCAGGATTTCTTTCTTTCCAGATCCGACAGAAACTTCCCAAAGCTGCGGCTCATCGCGCGTTTGCTCCTCCGGCACACTGACTGCTTCATGCACATTCATCCGCCACGGAGGGGGAGTGGAGCCAGACAAAGGCTTTCAAACCCTCGGCTCCACTCCCCCTTTAACGCGGCGAGGGAGGGAGGGAGGGATGGACGGCCGCGTTGTCATGGGGACGCATCTCCTGCTGAGGCTAATTTGTGGCGGCCACTTGTAGGTCCGACTGTGTGAGGGAGGAAAAGGGCCGGCTGTTTACATTCAAACGTGTGCAGCCAGAGCAGCTGACTGCTCTGATGAAGTGGTCAAACTGGACCGAGTCGGGACCGGACCCCAGCAGAAACACTCTGATCTAGTGTTGAGTGGACAAGTTTGTGTGAATCTAAAAATGTTTCAGAGTAAAAGTAGGAGAACATTATCTGAATATCATTTAACTGTATTTAAAGTTTCTTATTGCTGCTAAAGTAGCATGATCTACTGATTATTACCACAATAATCAAACTGCCTTCATTTATATCTATATCAGTTTATCTACTTTTTTCCATCATTTCCATTTGCCTCACATTTTTCCTGTGTGCTGTGAAAAAGGCCCAGACCTGCTGCTGCTCCAGCATTATTACTGTCACTTCACATATAAACACAAAGACTGACGCGCTGCCAGCAGCCCAAAGAGCTGCCATAGTGAGCAGCTGTTGTTCTGACAGAGAGGCTTTTCAGTTGTTCTGTTTTCATCGTGTCTTTGTGCAGAAATGCTGTCATCTACACAAGCTGGATGTCAGCGATCAGAGACAAAATAAGACACAAAGGCTGAGGTGGAGTTCTTTTGTTTCCCCTGAAATCATTTCTGCCTGACGGTCCAGAGGAAATAAACTTTGCTGGGATTTACTTTTTTTTTTTTTGCTAGAAAAAAAGGGAGAGTGGCTGAGTTGGAAGACCCAGCCACTCCACTTTTAACGCGGGGAGTGGAGCCCTTCTTTGCCCTTCTTTTAAGCCTGACCTTTAATCTGATTTTAATAAACAGAGATGAATAAACCTCCAATTGCTGAATTGGAGGTTTAATGGAGGTTTAACTTCTTTTGAAACTGCTTTCTCTTGAACCCCCCTGTGACACCTGCTCTGAATCAAACAGGCAGAAAGATGACCGGGGTCCCTCTCAGGGGTTTGGGGGCCGTGTTCCTTTGACCCCGGTTTCCCCCCTGGGGAGACGCCAACATGCTCTCCACCTCTGAACCGCACTACATTAAGCTCCACTCAGAGGTCCTCATCCAGGCCTGTTTAACATTCGACCAGAGGAAAGGTCCAGATGGAGCTTTCCTTTTCTTATTTCCCATAAAAAAAGAAAAGGCACAGATAATATCAGATCTGATGTCATCAGTCTATTCCTGACCATCACTGATGACATCAGACCTGATATTATCTGTGCCTTTTCTTATTTCATGGGAAATAAGAAAAGGAAATAAATGATGACGCCACGTCAAGCAAAGTTGTAACTAGTCGTTCTTTGCTTTCAGAAGCGTGTAGAAAAAACATCGCACGTAGCACGTCATGGATGATATCACATCCACGTAGTAGCATGATGGCTGACACGTGGTGACGTGCTACGTGACTATCACATGGTGACGTGGCAGTCATCACAGTACCACGGACGTAACGTCATCGAGGATATGCTACTGGTCCTCTTTCATTCAAGGGCTTCGAAGTAACGGCCTGTGATGTCATCGATGACATCACGTCCATTCCTGACTATCCCTGATGACATCAGAGCTGATATTCTATTATGAAAAAGGAAGAGGCAAAGATAATATCAGACCTGATGACATCACGTCAGGAATAGACGTGATGTCATCAATGACATCACAGACTGTTACTTCAGAATCCTTTGAATAAAAGAGCTGTTAGCTCAGCATCATTGCTACCATGGCACGTAGGCGACGACGTAGACGACGCTCCTACCGACGTAGGAGGAGGCGATACTACAGGCGTAGGCGGCGCAGAAGCAGCTATCGCCGTAGACGTAGGAGGTATCGCCGACGTCGTCGTTATTACTAGTCGCTCACGTTGACCATGTAGCAAGCAGTTTAAAAACCACAAAAAAATATAAAAAATAATTAAGAAATAAAAAAACATTTTTTATTTCTTAATTATTTATCAAAAAATAATATGTATAAAAATAATTAAGGTATAAAAAATATTTTTTATATCTAAATTATTTTTTTAGTATTTTTAAGTGCTCTAAAACAAACATTTTCATGACTTTGAGCCACTCATGACATGGCTGTGACATCACAGCCATTCTTAAGTGATGTCATGAGTGGCACAAAGTCATGAACTGCAGGATGAGTCTATTGTTTTTAGTGCTTTTCCAATTGAACTAAATCATGGTAGTTCAGGCTGCAGTGCCCGAACTGCAGCATGAACTTTCTACCGGCACGAGGCTCCGTACACCTCTTTCACGAAATTTGTCTGTTGTCACTTAGCAAGCACTGTAAAAACCGCTGAAAAATAAAGAACTTGAAAGGGAAAACATTTAAGTGGTGTCAACATCCAGTCCTCGAGGGCCGGTGTCCTGCAACCTTTAGATGTGCCTCTGCTGCACCACCTGAATACAATAATTAGGTGATTAGCAAGGCTCTGGACAACTGATCTACACAAGGAGGAGGTAATTAAGCCATTTCATTCCTGCGTTTTGTGGCACGTCGAAAAACTGCAGGATAGCGGCCCTCGAGGACTGGAGTTCGACACCCCTGACTTAAATGGCAATAACCACAGTATTTCAATACTTTGTTGTTGTAAAAAAAAAAGCGTGCGTAGCACGTGTTTCCATCTTTCCATCCTCATTTGTTTTTCTGATTTGTCTTTTGATCATCTTGCCGTGTTTTTAAACACCCGAGTAATTACTTACCACAGCTACACTTCGCTCGCCCGCGGCCAGCGGAGGCGTTTTTACGCTTCTTCTGGCCGCGGGCTTTGGGATTCTTGCGATTCCTCTTACGCCTGGGGGCTTCAGAGGAAGAGCGCTTTCTGCGTCGTGCTTTACGTGCCATGGTAGCAACGCTGCGCTAAGCACTGCTCTTTTATTCAAGGAGTTCTGAAGTATGGGTTTGTGACATCATCAGTGACATCAAGGTCAGCCTTTTATGCCATTGATGACATCACATCCAAGGTGTGATGTCATCACACATTTAACATGTGATGAACATCATACATGTGAAAATCCCAACTAATCAGTCAAGATTAGTTGGGATTATTACGATCAGTCGATCGTTTCCTGTAGTTTTTCACCATGTTTGCACTGCAGCAGGGATTCTGGCCAGATGTTCTCCAGATCAGCCAGGTTTCTGGGCTGCCGCTGAGAAACATGGAGTCTGAGTCCCTCTATTGGGTTTAGGTCTGGAGACTGGTCGGCACCTCACCTTACGCAGGCTGTGTGCTTTGGGTCATTGTCATGTTGGAAGACTCTCACCTCACGATGGGTCGTGAGGTGAGAAATCAACCCAGAACCACACAGGAGGAGCTGGTCGATGACCCGAAGAGAGTCGGCACCACTGCCGGCTGAAGTGTGAACTTCAGGCTGCAGTTCATACTGCAGCCTGAAGAGACCCAAATACAATTTTTTTGACCTGTATCCGATCTTTTCATGACAGTCTGAACAACACAGGTTGGACCCAGGACACCTGCATATCCGATACGTATCAGATATATGTTAGCACTCCACTGTTAGCATCCATGTTTACTTCCGCAAACAAAGTAAGTAAAGCCTGACATCAGCCTGAAGTAACTGTGTGACTTCAGGCTGCAGTGTGAACACAAACGGTGTGAAATCATGCATGGCACAGAAGGTTCCCGTTCTTAAATCAGCACACGGCCAGGCCCGTCTTCATCTCCATGACCATTTGGATGACCCAGAGGAGTCATGGGAGAAAGTGATGTGGTCAGAGGAAACCAAAACACGACTTTCTGGTCTTAATTCCACTTCCTGTGTTTAGAGGTCATGTGTTTCCTCTGGCAACATGACCTGATTGGGGTCATGTTGCCAGATTTGGGGGAACAGCCTCCTTCTCTTCAATACTCCACCAGGTGAGATCTCGCATGGAGCCCAAAGTCTGAGTGAGATTAACATGTTTAGCTTCACTAAGCTGCTTTGCAATTTCCCCGAAGCCCTTCCCAGCCTTGTGGAAATTCAGTCAGTGGTGTCGTTGGCAGCTCTTTGGCCTTAGCCACGTTAATAGTTGGAGTCTTACTGATGTGCAGGATGGACAGGAGTCTTTAATCATCATTTTTTCCTTTTCTTTCTATTTTTTTTGTGCTTTTTGAAACTGCTTGCTACATGGTCAACTTGAGCGACTAGTAATAACGACGTCGGCGATACCTCCTACGTCTACGGCGATAGCTGCTTCTGCGCCGCCTACGCCTGTAGTATCGCCTCCTCCTACGTCGGTAGGAGGAGCGTCGTCGTCGTCGTCGTCTACGTGCCATGGTAGCAATGATGCGCTAAGCTAAGTGTTTTTTTTTATTCAAGCATTTTTTTTAAATAAGAGCTTGTGATGTCATCAATGACATCAGAAACGGTGACACCACATTTATGTAAATTGTGAAGACATGGATGTGATGTCACCAATGACATCACCCCATAGACGTTTCAAAGTGAAAGGTGACGTGCTTTGCATAATTGGGTTTTATGCAAAGCCCAATTATTTCAATTGCTTTTCCATCATAATGTTCTTATTTTAGGAATTTGCAAGTTATTTTAATTTTAAGAATTTTGTCAAAAATTTAATCTAATTCTTCAGTGAGAGTCTAATGTGAGCGGTAACATTATCACATCTAGTTTCCTTTGCAGTGTCTCTCACTGCACAGTTCATGTGGCTCACTGGTTTGTTATTAAGGAAGCATCTCACTGTTCTGGTGGAGATGGTGTTGTTTACTTTATTGGGTCAGCCTTTGATGCCATTGATGACATCACATCCAAGCTAACGCTTGGTGATGACATCACACCTGAGTTTTAAATCATTGAAGTGAAACTTTTGCTCATGTATCAGGTTAAAGGTTAAAGGTTAGGATTTTACATGCACATAAAAGCCCAAAAAAATGAATAAGAAATAAAAAACCTCATCAAGCAGTCTGTGGTGAGTGAGTGAGTGAGTGAGTGAGTGAGTGAGTGAGTGAGTGAGTGAGTGAGTGAGTGAGTGATGAGTGATGAGTGAGTGAGTGAGTGAGTGAGTGAGTGAGTGAGTGAGTGTGAGTGAGTGAGTGAGTGACTGGTTACTTTTGAGTCTGTCGTGAGTAACCAGTCACTCACTCACCACAAACTGCTTGATGATGTTTCTTATTTTTTATTAATTTTTTTGGGCTTTTACGTGCTTGCTACATGTTCAACGAGAGTGACTAGTGATGGCAAACATGCCGCCCTCGTCTACGTCCGGAGGAGACGTTTTGCCGCCTCTTCCAGACGCGGAATTTGCGATTCTTACGACCTCTCCTACGTCTCTGAGGGTTCTCGTCCTCAGAGGACGAGGACGGCGATGAGCGCCGTCTGCGTCGTGCTCTACGTGCCATTGTAGCAATGCTCTGCTAAGCTAAGTGGTCCTTTATTCAAGGACTTTTGATGTCACAGCCTGTGATGTCATCAATGACATCACTCCATCACTGATGATGTCATACTTTGTCTGTGTCTCTTCCTTTTTCATAAAAAATTTAAAGTGAATCAAGAGGTGTGACCAGTTTGTACCGCATGTTACTGCTTTGCAAAGAAACTGAAAGGAAAACACATTTGTGTTGTTTCTTGTTTTGGACCAGCATTATTCTTAAATATGTGATTTAATCCTACAGTTCATGGTGATAAACCCCAATAACCTTGACTGGTTTGCTCAACCAGAAAAATCAAGACCAAAATCACCATCTTCAGGACGGTTGTTTTGAAGCAACAAATTGGATTTTCCTTTGCCAGCCAAATGGAGATTACATCAATGTCATGACTGAGTGAGTCAATGTTTGTGGACAGCACCATTCCCACCAGAAACCCTGGATCACCAGTGACCCAAATGTCCTGTTAAACAAGAAAAAAGAACCTTTATGGAACAAGGGAGTTATTGAAGCAAGGGAGTAAACAGAAGCAGCTCAAAGTCAAATAGGGAAGAAGCTGGAGAACAAACTGCAGATCTCTGATCCTGTCAGAGAAACTGGATCAGAGATCAGGCCAGGATTGAAGACGACACAGGCTTCAAGCAAAAGGAGGATCAGAAGTCTGGACAGAGCCAATGAGCTGAGCACATTCTTCAACTAATTCAGTTCATCATTCTCCTCTCTTGACACCCCACAAGGTCTTGGAGAGACTCCTGCTGGTGTTCATCTGGACAACAGACTGGAGACGCAGACTGGACGTCCTGAGGAAGCTAAGATCCTTGAAGGTTTACAGAAACCTGGGAATCTTGCCCAGTCCTCCAGGGCAAGAATCCTGGAGGACTGGATTAGAGAATCACTGATCGACTGGTTGTTTGACAAGGAAGAAATAAAGAGAAAGACAAAGGGAACACTTTTCAGCTGAAAAGCGCGTGCTACATGCTGAACGAGAGCAAGTAACAACAAACCTACTTCAAGCGTCTGCGGACAGAGGAGGCATTGTGGCGCCTCTTCAGGCCACGAGCTTTGGTTTGTTTGCGGGCTCTCTTGCGCCGGTGGGCCTCAGAGGACCGCCGTCTGTGTCGTGATTTACGTATCATTGTAGCAATGCTACGCTAAGCTATGTTGTCTTTCATTCAAGAATTTTTGAAGTAACAGTCTGTGATGTCATCAATGACATCACATCCATTTTTGACTTTGACTGACGTAATTAAGCCTATTTAACGTGAAGTGTGACCAACCTGACCGAACTTTGGCCAAAGATTTGTCTGTTTGAGATGAACAAATCTGGCTTTCACCAAGATGGCTCCAACTCAGAACATCCACATCTGTCTCAGCTCTGAGACGGATGATCCACACAAACGTGACATGGCTGTTCACCTATGGTGCAGGTGAACAGCCATGTCACTGCATATCAGTGCCAAATAAAAAAAAAAACGGAAAAAAGGAAAAAGCGCATGCTACAAGTTGAACGAGAGTAACTAGTGACAGCATGGTCTCCCACGTCGGCAGACAGAGGAGCATTTTGGCGCCTCTTCCGGCTACGGACTTTGATAGCCTTGCGACCTCTCCTACGTCGAGGCGCGTTGGAGGTTCGCCGTCTACGTCGTACTCTACGTGCCATTGTAGCAATGCTACGGCTAAGCTAAGTAGCCTTTTATTCAAGAAATTTTGAATTCACAGCTGGTGATGTCATCAGTGACATCACATTCATTCAGGACTACTACTGAGACCTGTCCCCGGCTGCAGCCGGAAAAGTCCCTGAAAAAGTCCCCAGTGCCCTTTTCCACTGGCTGAGCAGTGGAAAAGGGCCAACCCACTTTCCTTGTTTTACAGAGAATCAAATAAACAAAGAAAACAGTGCATGCTACATGCTTAACGAGGGAAACTGACACAAACCTACCTCAACCGTTTGCGTACAGAGGAGGCATGATGGCGCCTCTTCTGCCCACGGGCTTTGGTGAGTTTGCGCGCCCTCTTGCGCCGATACGCTTCAGAGGACCGCCGTCTGTGTCGTGATTTCCGTGCCATGATAGCAATGCTGCCCCAGCCTAAGTGGTTTCTATTCAAGAACTTTCGAAGTAACAGCCTGTGATGTCATCAGTGACATCACATCTGTTTGTCGTGCACATCTATTTGCACGACAAATAGATGTGCGAATAGATGTGTTTTCTGCTTTAAGAAAACACATCTGTTTTTAACCTGTGGCCAAAAACAGTCTGGAGTTTTCATTTTAAGAACTTGGGTTTCAGAACCAGCATGGACTTTCAAAAATGTGCAAAATGTGAATTTTGCTCAGTCCATCCCCTTCACAGCAGCCTCCCAGTCAGAAACAATTACCACAGTACAGGTGGAATATCCCAAAACCCATTTCTGTATTTCAGCTGTGAACAGGCTCTGGCATGCTTCACTGCCAGAGCCTGTTGCTAGGAAACCTGGGGCTAAAGGTCATCAAAGCAGCCAGACATTTTTCTTCCCCGTCTACCTCGTGGAGGGGGGGACTGTTTAACGATTAAATGACAACCAGTTCACACAGACTGTCAGCACTGTGACATCCTGACCCGCAAACAGGGACTCACCTTGTGTGTGTTTGGTTTGATGCAGCGGATGAAGTACGGGTTGGACGTGCTCAGGGTGGCCATCAGAGAGTGCAAAGAGTCCTGGAGAAACATGAACACTCTTATTTTTTACTTTCTATCTTTGCTCAACAGATTCCACTTTTAATTTGCTCTTTTATTGACGTAACTTCAGTACTGCAAATATAATAACAAAACTCAAAAAAGAAGATGCATACATATATGTATGCATGCTACTATGGAAAGTAATACTTTCCACATATATATATATATAGCTATACATATATATCTCTATATATCTATCGATAACTATATCTACACTATTACTACATACTATTATTCTGTATATGTATGTCTAGCAGTGGAGAATACTATGACATGTAAAATAATATAGTAGATAGTATATGTACTATCTACTATACTACTAGAGAATACAAGTAGTAGAAAAATACTATAGCATATAGAATAATACTATTCTGTAGAAAGTACAGAATTCTATTCTATATTCTGCTTATACTACATTGTAGTATAGAGAATATTCTATCTAGTACATTAAAGCTCATCTGCTGTTTGCTCCCAGTTTGACTTGCCTTGAACTGGGAGCTGACGGTGGGCCGTCTGTGCTTGGTGCTGCTCTTCAGCGTGTCCTGCTTGTTTCGGCTCAATACGTGTTCAAACAGATCATAGACAAAATCCAACCTGGCAAACAAAGGGCGGAGTCAGGAATGCCAAACAGGCGATAAAGGTCAAAAACATTTTTCATCACTTCCAAACCATCCAGCCGACCTGCTTTCTCTCAGCATGTTGAGGATGTCGTCCCTGAAAGTGTCTCTGTTCTTCTCCAGCATCCCCCTCACGTCATACACCACCTGGAAACAGCCACAAGGGGGCAGCGCGGTTTTACAGGAGCAAAGCAAAACAGAGAAGAAACTTTTTTTCTCCTCACAATTTTCAGATCTCAATAAAAAGACAACAGTAAAAATATCCGAGGCTCAGCTGTGAGGCGGTTACCTCTCCTGCATAATGTCTGACTCCAAATAGGTGCACAGCAACACGAGGTTTCACATAAAATGGATTTTTTCTGTAGAAGAAAGAAAAGGTCAATTATTATTCTGAGGTAATAACTTTCACAAAGTCAAACTAGACATTCAGGATATATAATTTACCCTTTCTACATTGATCTAGTGTTAAATCAGAGCTAATTTAATTCAAATTTAAAGTCTAATTTTTACTATTTGGATAAATTATGAAGCTGTTTTTGTTTTTTTAACATTCCATACAAATAAAATTGATATTGACCACGCAAAGCTACTGAACAACATAAATTAGCCTGTTTTTTAAATGGGAAAGACAGGAGAACATTACATTCAGGTGAGATAAATATGTAAAATGAGATTTAGACTTTATAATTTATTCTTACAATAACCTGCTGACAATGTGTGCATCTTGCATGAATACAACATGGCTGTACACTAAAAGCGAGAGGAGGATGCTGGAGACCGACCGAGTGCTGGCTGTGGAGTTTCTCCAGTAAGGTGTCGTCTGTGGCTTTGGGGAAGTGACTCTCCTCGTTCATCAGCGCCAGGAGACCCAGTTTCTAAGAACAAATGAAACATTTCACATTCAAACTGTTCCTGCAGAGTTTACAGCTAATATTAAATACATGTTTATGACCAAAATAATCTTGATTTGGCTCATTACTCCACATGTGTCATTTAAATCTGATGTAAAATTGTCTGTGCTTCACTTACAAGCTTTAAAAATGATCCTGTTTGGAGTAAGAAATGATCTGCATACCTTCTCGATCAAATCCAGACACTCTCCATTGTCCATCCAGTTGATGTCGACCCAAACCAGGCCCTCTCTGCAGAAACAACAGAAAACTACGTCAGACTGTTGAATTTGTCTGCAGGTCCCAACAGCTGTTTATAAAACCCAAGAAGTGAATGTAAAACTGCGACTTTATCGCTTGAGACACGACCGAGTCTCTGTGTGTCCCAAACAAAATATCCCCATTAAAACTTAAAATTCTAGACCTGAGGTTCCCATACAAATGCATTGTTTAATTTACTTTTAGAACAGCCAGTTTTATATTTTTTTAAAATGTGGAACAGAAGGAAAATCTGAAATATTTTAAAATGTTTTTCCATCGTCTATTTCCCTTGTTTCCGTTTCAACCCAGAGCTGAAACAGCAGAAAAAGAACGAAACGTGGAGGAAAAGAAACGGAGCATCATCACCTACTTGTTGTATTCAAGTTGCTCCAGGGAGAAAATGTGCTTATTGAAATATTCCTGAAGCTTCTCGTTTGCATAGTTGATGTTGAACTGCTCAAAGCGGTTAACCTGAGGGGAGCAAACCAGAACACTAAAATTATGAACAGCAAGACATTCCTGAGGTTTCTACATCAATCCAACACTAAATACACAATTAATGCAGGAACATTATGAACAGAATTACAAGATTGTGTTATGAAAGTGTTGTTGATCTCACACATTACAGATAAAGAAACTGCAAACCTCAAAGTTCTCAAATCCAAAAATGTCCAGGATGCTGATGGACTTGAAGTCCTCCTTGCCCCGGATCCGGTGGTTCAGCTTGTGAATGATCCAGTTGAAACACTGAGAATAAAGTGCCATGGCCATGGAGTCCCTGGAGTCCACCGCCTTCAAAAACAGATTGTTATTAGGAAACAGATTAAAGATTTACAGTAAGATTCACTCAGGCAGAAATGAGCAGAACTGAAGCTGATGAAACTTAAGGACTTTTCTGTAAGTTTAAAAGAAAACAGCACTGGACGGCTTTAAGGCTGAGCTGATGTGCTCCTATTTGTTAGTTTTAGTGATAAAAGGCCGAGTTTGTAACTGTGTTTATGTGACTCTGGAGGTTCAGTAGTTTATACCTGTAATAACTGAATGAGTGTGCTCATTGTTCCTGTTTAAAAACAAGTTGAATTTCTGTTGAGCTGAATAAACATTGACTTGTCTCTGAATCAGAGCTTCAATAGGTTTGTAGTGTTAACATTGTAATGTCTGTATTATGTAGTTATGGTAACTAATCTAGTTTGTTACAACTAAAAGTTTTTTATTGTTATTGAGCTTCATCACTTGCTGGACTTCGTCAGGACCACCTCAGAACTTTTGTTTAAAATAAAATAAATGCATTTTCTCCATATTTCATCCTACATGCCTTGACCTCTGACCTGTTCGACTGTTAGCGGCGTGGAGATCTCCTCCCCCCTGAGGATCATGGAGCGGTGAGTCAGGACTTCTGCCAGCTGATCTGAGTTCAGGCCCAAAAGTTCAGACGTCCAACTCAGAGCTGCAGAAGAAAACAACAAAACCCGCCGCTTTCACTAATACCAACTCAGAAACTCTGGAAAGATTTCAAACATTCGTTATTCATCATAGATTTTCACAACAATTAAAAACTACCAGATATAATTAAGATGCAGGATTTTTTTCTGTCAGCACAGAGAGGAGCTGGGAGAGAAAAAGGCAACATGAAGGCAGTGAGGAAGGTGGGGATGAATTTTCCGACCTGATTTTGAGGCGACCTGAGCGCCTCCAGCCGTCATGAACTCGATGTTTCCTGCATGGAGAATCCCCGCCAGGAGGCGCAGGACCTCCCTGATGTTCTCCTCTGTGAACTGCATGGTTCGCATCGCGCTCTGAAAACCACAAAGATACAAAAAACCTGGGCATGAAAACCTGCTGCTGAGTTACTAAATAAACTGGTCGTATTTCTTTGTGTCATTTGCATTATTTACAGTCAATATGTTCTCAGTTTTGAGGTTTTCACTGGTGTAAGTTTATGAATAACTTATTAAACATTGATAAGAACAAAAAAAGACAAGCAGTATACATATACACTGAAATTAAATTAGAATAAAACATGCAGACAAAAAATCAATTATATTTAAACCACCCTTAAAGTAACAGCAATCTTCCTAATGTTGAAGATTTGAGACTTTTCTAATCAGACCAACTAGACGTTCAGGTGTAGTTTAGGTTTGACTGAATGTTTGCTCAGAGACTGTTGGTACCAGAATGTCCTGAAAGGTGCCGCTGTCGTTGATTGTCTTGTCCTCCGTGCAGTTGGACTGTCTCAGGTAGTGGTAGCTTTCAGGACGCGTCAACCCGAACGCCTCTGCAGAAACAAAGAGAAACAATCTGATCCTCCGTCACAAAATAAAATGTTAAACAGCGACGCCAAAACCCAAAGAAACTCACCTCTTTGCTGGTTGTTGGCTCCTGATAATATGGCGTAAAAAATGTGATAGTTTCTCTCTCCTGGGTTCTGCCGAACAACTCGATTCTGAAGAGGACAAAGATCAATATGAGTCGGATCATCATCAGCCGTTGGTTTATGCTTTTAAAATCAAAACTGATTGCAGAGATGACTAAGATTTCCAGACAGATGAGAAGTTTTTGTGATATTTTCTCAGTCCAAGTTTTAATGTTTAACGTCACTTGAGCTCCGGTTGTTGCTTTAATCGGCTTTCAGAGCATGAAGACTTAAACATCAGTGCTACACTTTAGCATACGTTGAGGCTTGGAAGAATCATAAGCACTTACTTTTTCTAGCAGATCTTTCATCAGAAAAGAATCAGTTAAGGTACACAACAGTCAAATATCTCAGTAGAGTTACAAAATTCATCAAAATGTCAGATATGAATTCCCAGACAAAGACAATAACACCTTGACAGTCCAGCACATAATACTAATCATCTATCAGTCACAGTCTGGCTGCAAACCATAAATTAAGGTTTAAAAACTGATTTTAAAAATATAAAACCATTTAACTTTCAACAGAAATCTGGAGGAAACCTTTTCTAATTAAACCACTTCCTACTTTAAATTCTCCCAAACCTTTTCCAGGTATAAAAAGAGGAAATGAGTTTCTGTCCGTCTAACCCTGAGAGCGTTTGAAAGGATACAGTCAACTATTCTTCCTCCCTGGATGTTTCCCTTCTGACTGAAATGCAGCTGGACGAACTTCCCGAAGCGGCTCGAGTTGTTGTTGTAGACGGTCTTGGCGTTTCCGAAGGCCTCCATGATGGGGCTGATGAGAGAGGGAGTCGTTAAGTCGTCAGGTAGAAGGTGAAGTGAACTGGGAAGCTGGGAGAGTTAGCCTTAGCCGGATAACGACCTGCTCTCCAGCAGTGCCTCCTCCACGTGCGACGTTTTGTCTCTGCAGGAAACCTCCAGCGAGTGTTGGCTCATGGCGGACAGAAACCTCAAAATCAGCTTGGTGCTTTCGGTTTTACCAGCTCCACTTTCTCCACTGGGGACAAAAAAAACAAGATTTCTAGTTTATAGCTATTCAACCTGCTAGAATGGAAATAGAAAAACATCATTTCCAGTCAGCTGCAGGGGATTTGTGTGATGTTTTCCTGGGTCATTTCTTATTTTTTTGATCTCAGGTGGAAAAGTTATTAGTACAAACCGTCACTGCAAATATATGTTTATGAAGCACAACCCTAAACTTGGACAAAATCAACTGTGGTCGATTAGATTTTGTTAAAATAACTTTTATAAAAATCTTTATTTGTTCCATTACCAGCCTCCAGGTGGCGCCATAATGCTTCCCACCTGCCAACATCCATCATGCTGACACTTGTTTACATTTAACATCTTCAGAAAATATCAGAATCTGCCTGTCAATTTTATTTGACAAGAAAAAAAAGCTACATAACTACCTTCATTTTGCTGCTGAGACCCAAAACGTTTCTTTGGATTCTAAGAGCTGCACTGAAACTTGCAGAAATGAAAACTTGTTTTTGTATTGCAACGGTTAAAAGGACAAAAATCTGATATATTCATCACCATTTCAGGCTGTAACAAACAAAAGCCATAAACTGTGTGTTACACTAAGCTGGCAGTTAAAACAGCTACTCTCCTTTCACTGCGTTGATTACTATGATTTTGCATGTCCAACCATCCAGTCAGACACGTTGGACTGGTCTGTAATCACTGGTGCAGCGTGTCACTCCCAGTTAAACACTTACTGAGTGGACACAAGTCAGTTCTACGACAAAGGCACGACACCGCCTGCTGGCTGTCTTCAATCTGCTCTTATAAAAAACAACAACCTTGTTTTCATTTAAAACAAAGCAGGAACATTGAAACTTTGAGTAAGGAGAGAAATCTCCCACCAGAGAAGATGAAGTGACGACGACTCAGATGCTACAACTGCAGAGCGCCACGGATGAGCAAACCGCCTAACCTGGCTCTCTGTGGCGCTCCGGATCAACCGGGCCGGACTGCAGAATAAATGTTTGCACATTTATTCCTTCATCTCCTTTATTGAGAGAAATTCTGCCTTTAAGCCGCTGACTTTAAATTAAAGCTATGTTCAAATGGGTGCTTCCTTCAAGTTCGTAAACAACTTTTTCCAGTAAGTGTGACTTATCTGACTCTGCCCCTTTGGATAATGGTTGGGTAGATCCTTATAAAAGATAAAAGTGGGAACTTTAAAGGTGTCAGTAAAGAGGGAAAGCTGCAGAAAAAAGAACTTATGAAAAACATTTCCAAAAGGTATTTAATATTTACAGACATTTAGTTCAGTTTTAATTCCTTTATTTCTCTATAAAATAACAAACAGTAAATAATGTTCACTGCTATGCTGATGATACTCAGCTGTGTTTATATGTGTAGCTAGAAGAAGCTAACAGTCATTAGCTTAATTTCCATCCAGTTGTTTTGCAAATTCTGAGTAAACCTTTAAAATGTCGCAAAAAAAAAAAAAAAAAAGATGGAAAAAGAAAATTGGTTTGTTTCCATCTGCAAGTTTGGACCAAATCAAACTTTATTCTAAATGTGTGACCAGAAGCTGAAGCACTATGTCTATGTTGATGCTATATGTAGCTGTAATAAACAGGAAGTAAAGTTTGCAAGCTAGCATGGAAACATCTCAGAAAAACGGAGAGCTCTCTCCTCTGAACCGGAGGAATGACATTTCAGTTTAACGTGTCATCTTCTTTTGGGAAAAGCCATGAACCGCCTCAAGCAAGCGTAAAAACTTATTGACGGCTCCATCGATCTTTTCTAAAAACCGACGGTAACGTTTTTAGACGCTCACATATGTTTAGATTACATTTTCTATTCTTCTCTGTGAATTTTTAAAAAACGTTTTATGAAGTGTTTTGTATTCAAAGGAGTCATATCAATAAAAATTGGGCAAGCTGAAAGGACTGAGGGATGTGGTGGCAAGTGCTGTTAAAAAGATGTGAAATTATACTTTATGTCTAAACAATGTGTAACGTTAGATCCAGTCAGTAGAGAAGTATTCCCTATTAAAGTGGTGAGAACTGCTGTAATCTGCAGGTTGTGGTGTTTGCATGTTGTCCAACATGTGCGTTGGGTTAACTGGTGTTATTACACTCCATGACGCCTCGTTCCTACAGGAGACAAATGGGTACAGATAGAGCAGAGCAGACATTTCTAACAGCCTTATGGAGCAGGAACAGAGAGAACTGCAGCAGCCAAGCAAACAACTCCAGCAGAGTCGCAGCGAGCGCTCATTCCTGACGGCCCCTGAGCAATCATTCAAGACTTTAGGTTTAAAAATGAAGCTGAACTTTCACCTGTTAGCTGTGGATCAGGAAAAGGTTACGGTTCTGATGGAGAACAGGACCGAGGATGAAATAAACACTCAGGGTTTCTGGCTGCAGCCTGAGGCGAGGTGGGATGTTATGACAGGACAGACGGAGGTTTGGAAACACGCATGGGAGACGACTGTAAGCAGGCATCCAGGCTTTAGGTCACCAAGCAGCAGGAAGACCCACAGCAACGTCCCAACAGCTACAACTGTCACTTTCATCGCTCTCTAACGCCACGTTTAAAGCTTTTCTGTTTAAAAAGTCTATTCAGTAAAATATTGTTAGAAATTTTGTTGTTTTTAAATACTTGTACAGTGTTTGAAAAAAAGAAAATGCACCTCTGACCTGCGACTTTATTTTAAAACGATGTTAATCACTGAGATTTCTGAATGTCTTCAGAGATTTCCTTTGGACATTGGATGATTTCTCAGTTTTTCTTGTGTCTCAAAAACAAGAAATAGGAGGACAATATGAAATTGATTTACAACTTTTGCACAGTGCTACACAAACAGCAGGATAATCAACATTACATGACCAAAGTTAGGTGGAATTATTTTTACAGTGTTTGACGTTTTCATGTTTAGTTTTTTTGTAAATAGTTTAGACTATTGGGACGTCGGTTGTAACAGAGGTCCGTAAAGGTGACCCATTTAAGGGCCTTCTGGCTGCAAACACACACATGTACACACACACACACACCTAAACAGCAGGCAGTCTTTGTGCCGTTCACTGGACCTCCACACACTGTTGCCACCCAAGGTAAAACCCCCCAGTGGCAGGAAGGAGGGAGCCTTCAGACCCACCAAACAGCATGTTGGACAAAGTGCCTGCACAGCTCTGGACCTCACCCAGACTCTTTGTACAAACACAGAGCTGCAGACTGCGTCCACTGAAAGAGTTTCTCAGAAACTGAGTCGAGTCGTGACTGAAAGTGAGATCGGTGTTATTCGACCGTCTGCTCAGGGAAAGAAAAGTGTTTTACAAGAAAACAGTGAAACGATCTTACTGAGATAAAACACCAGCTTGTTAGGCAACAAAGAAGATTAAGATTAAATTACTTCTTGCATGCACAGCTAAAGCCCGCTTTGCCCCTCTGCGGGAGGCGGGCTGCATCCGACCCTCTGTTCGGATTTAGGGAGCAACTTCCTGGTTGCTCAGACGCAGGCAACAAAACACAAACAGAAACTGTTTACACACAGAGCCAAGACCTAAAGAGTGGAAGAGGCTGAACCTCAGCTGGCTTCCTGTCCCACAACAAGCTGCATTCAGCTCACAAAGACCTTCACAACAGGCCTTCGCGTACAGCAGCTTCCAAAACGCCACAGGAACAAAGCGCCTGGTCTGGCTCTGGTATAAAGTTTGATTCAACAGGAAGGCATTTAGATTGATGAGTCTTTTTATTTACTTCTGAATAAATTATTAGGTCTTCTCAGAGAACAGCTAATGTTGGCCAATTAGCTGTATTTATTGCTTAATTTCCAAAAACATATTGGCATAAAAATAAATCAAAACAACTTTTATTTTAAACAAAATAAACCATAAAATAAAATACACAATTAAACTGACAGTCGCCAGTTCTTATATATGACAGAAAACAATTTAATCTACAACAATTATTAATATTTTGCAAATGATCAATTTGTCCCGTTTTTGTTTACATTTGACTTCTTCCAGTTTTAGAGTAACAGTCATTCTTTCAAAAACAAATATTTTCTGTAAATCCTGACTGGGCAGTTTAGTGGAGACATTTTGGTAGAGAATAATTGAATGTTTTCCATAAAGGTTTCATCTTAATGAATCAAGTGTCTGACAGCAGCTGAACTTTATTCCAAACAACAAACATTTGAGAAGTTCACTTTGGGAGTCTGCATTATTAATGCAACCTTTGTGAGCAAAGAAAAGTGAATCAGATGTAAATTAGATTCCAAGTAAAAGACACTAAAGCTATTATTATTGTGATGGATGATGCCATAAAGCAGGACGGAGTTTAAGGCCTTTATGGAGGTTTCTATCTTAAACCTTTTTTAATAACCTGGGAGTTTGGATTTGGCTCAGAATGTATAACTGCTGACGCAATTAGATTATGGAAATGAATGTTGAGCAAATTCTTGTAGAAAGTGAACTTGCACAACTGTCTTTAAAACAGCAAGTAAAGCTTCCTGTTTGGAAGCTTTACTTCCAAACAGGAAGTAAAGCTGAGTTCAGCAGCATAAAAACTTCATTCTTACTGTGAGGTTAAACTTGTTTGAAGAAGTTATGAATGCGTGACAAAAATGCTCCGTCCGCCTCGTGTTGCACCTAAAACCAACACGGTGGGACGGCTGTTTTGCACGCCTCCTTTGTTCTGATCCATTCCTTCCTTTAGTCACAGTTAACTTGTGACTCTCGGTGGAAACGAGGCAAAACAGAATCTCAGCAGATCCCCGGAGGAAAGCTCTCAGGCATGTGTTCACAGAGGTTTGCTGCTGGGCTTTCCTGACCCCAGATGCCTGA
The DNA here is from genome assembly GCF_027474105.1 of Poeciliopsis prolifica. Classification (NCBI taxonomy): domain Eukaryota; kingdom Metazoa; phylum Chordata; class Actinopteri; order Cyprinodontiformes; family Poeciliidae; genus Poeciliopsis; species Poeciliopsis prolifica. The sequence goes on from NW_026562444.1 coordinate 269,162, forward strand.
CTAATTAACCAGGATCGAGACTATTGCGTTGACCTCACGGTCCACCTCTGGGGTCAAGAGGTCAGGACAAAGTGCCGGGTCTGGATCTGATGACTGCGCAGGCTAACAGCCATGCAGCTCTGCACTGGAGGCTGTCGGCTTAGATCTTATTAAAATGAGAATTCAGGATGTTTCTCTTATTAAAAATAAATAAAATCCTGATGCTTTCTAATAGACTGTAAGCAAAACCTGTTTGAGGATTTAATGAACCCTGCAGAGGTCCGGCTGTCTGTGTTTTCAAATAATTAGCAACAATGAACACATGGTGAGGAATTATCCCTTACAGTTTGCATATCCGGCGTACATATGTCAGCGCAGATTGACTTTCATCCATGTCGTTTTAATCTTAAGAATGTTTTGCAAAGAGCTTTAGCAAAACTGAGCTTCACTCAGGGAAATTCCTGCTGCCGATTCGTTTCAGACGGAACGGTTCTGAACTCGGTTCTGAACTCGGTTCTGAACTCGGTTCTGAACTCGGTTCTGACGATCTCAAACCCAGCAGGAAATACAAATTCTGGGCAATAAAGAACAGGACGTCACTTTTCAAGTGAAGTGATAAAGTTTCTGTGTTGCTCTGTGTTTAAAGTGTTAAAAGAAATCAGCTGGTGAGCAGAACTGACCGACTCAAAAAGAATCTTTTCTGATCAGCTGCACACAGTAACTAAGCGGTACCACACCACTCTTCAGTGCCAAAGTATTTACTGAGGAAACACGTTAGCTATTTTATTGAAAGGGTGGCCACAGTCTGTTTAGGTTGCTTCTAAATTATTGTCCCACCTGACTTACCAGAACCAGGCCTGTCAAAATGCCACCTTACCTCCAAACTTAGACTTTCAAGTTTTTAAAATTCTGGAGGCCAAACAGGAAGTAAAGCTGAGTTCAAAATGCTTCTTCCAGCTGAGCCAACAGAGAGATGCTAACACAGGACCTGTTGCTGTAAAACTGTACCTTAGAGTCTCAATCTGCTGTTGTTGCTCATTAGCCCCCAAAAATTGCCTCTGCTGTGCTCAGTGATTTTTTGAAGGATTCCAAGAAATTTGTGTTGAGAGCGGCTTTTTGCTTAAGTGTGCAATAAAATCTCCCCAGGACTTGTGCATTAAAGCAATGTGGTTGGTTGCAGGTAGGTACCGCATTAGTGGAAACGCAGACTGGCATTCAGCTTTAATGAGCAGATGGTCTCATGTGAGAGCTGGTTTCTACATCCTCCTCCTCTTCTTCTTTTACACCAGCTCCTGTTTCAGTCGCCTGGATCTGATTACCAACAATCCCTAAATCCGAAGGGAAGGCTTCCTGCCTCGGCTCAAAGTGCCAGCTTGCAGATTTACGGCTCCTCTTCCTCTGTGTAAGGGGGGCCCCGGCATGTTCCACGGTTTATGGGGGGTCCGCTCCGGATTTTCCTGGCCCGCCGTCAGCAGACATGTTTTTGAGAGAGTTAGTGATCACCGGAACCGGTTCGGGTTCTGGAGCAGCTGTGCAGAACTCTGTTCAAATGACTTTAACAGAAACTGTTAAAAGTAAAAGCAACAGCAAACCCACGAGGGTTCGGGTCGCGATCCAAGCGGCACAGTAACACTTCACATGTTGCTAAAGCAGGACAGTAGTGATCTCCAGCAGAACCAACCAGCAGAACCAACCAGCAGAACCAACTTTTTGGAAACTATATTTGCATTTACTTTTCCCATTCAAAAATTGTTCGTTTACATAATGAGTTCTTTTGTTTTTTTCTAGTTAGTTTTTACAAAACCTGTGTTGAATTTAACTTTAAGTTTTCTTGTTTTTTACAACTTTGCATTCCACATCTGCATCGATACGGCTGTGTTCTCTCTGTGTCTTTATTTTATAATCACTGTTTAAACCATGAACCTTATGCTGCTCTCTAACTGCCAGCTGCTGTGAGGAGCCTAGTTAAATCCTCCACAGATTCAGTCAGAAGTCGGACCTCCTTGCCAGGCAGAAACCCTAAGGCTGGTTTCTGCTCCGCCCTGCAAATTCTCAGCTTCACACATCCATCATTTACAGACCAACTGAAACTACAGAAAGTTTCTCTGTTTTCTCCCATCAGGATGAAATTCAACAGACCTGAAACTGAAAAACAAAACAGAATCCATCCATCCTCCATCCATCCATCCTCCATCCATCCTCCATCCATCCTCCCATCCATCCATCCATCATCCATCCATCCATCCATCCATCCATCCATCCATCCATCCATCCATCCTCCATCCATCCACCATCCATCCATCCATCCATCCATCCATCCATCCATCCATCCATCCACATCCATCCATCCATCCATCCATCCACATCCATCCATCCATCCATCCATCCTCCATCCATCCATCCATCCATCCATCCATCCATCCATCCATCATCCATCCATCCATCATCCTCCATCCATCCATCCATCCATCCATCATCCATCCATCCATCCATCCATCCATCCATCCATGCCACCAGCAGGCATTTGAGGATGATTTGTTTAAGTTATTGACTCCACATATGGTTCAATTTATCTGATTTTCCAAAATTATATAAACATTTTCAACCTCTTTCCCAGAAAAGTGTGTCAGCTGTTTGTTATTATTGGTAATTGATATAAAAACTGAGTTGTCAGGTGTCTGTGGAGTTCTCCAGGGCTCCGTCTTTGGCCCACTTCAGTTCCTTCACATTTATTTTTGTTAAAGGACATCATAGAAATATTTTTCGAAAGAAAAGTTGTCAATATAGAAAATTAGTTATTAAAAGATCCATGTATAAAACATTTAAATATTCAACATTTAAAACATTTCACACTGAAGTAACTGGACTGAAGGGTCGGTGAAGAGATTTACAGTGCGTGCATCAGAAAGCTCAGTGTGACATTTACTCTGTTTCAGCAGACAGTAAACCACCAGGTTGTGTTTTAGCTGAAACTACAGTAAAAGGTCACGGCTGTGGTTTGTGGTTTCTCCTTCTAGGCCGACCTCACCGCTCTGCTGTCATGGAACAGAAACACAACCAAACTCTTTTCTTCCTCTTCAGGTCACATTCTGTGGTGCACTAATAGTTTTATAAACTCCAGGCCTAAAATGAGTCTAAAACGTGTTAAATCCATAGGAAATAATGATTTCCTTCCTGAAAAGCAGAAGCTTTGTTGTAGCAATAAAAGTCAGAGGAATCAGCAAGACGTGAAGGAACACAAAGCAGATCTGCAGACAGAAACGCAGCTTTGTGCAGCAGTGGGACATGTTTGTACGCCTGCTCTGCTGCGCCACGGCGCATATTCCTCCCACTGACCGACATCCTGCCACACAAAAGGCCTTTCTGCTCCCTTAACAGAAGGACAGAGGCAAAAACACCCGCAGCCGACCGAGGTGAGAAGAGACAGCATGCGGCGGCACGCGGCTTTCAGAGCGTCTCACTCACAGCAACGCAGGACAGAAACTCTACTGGGTTTATCAGGTCAAAGCAAACTGAGTGCAAACTATCCATTAAAATACATATTTTATCCACGCACTGAGTTCTTCATTTACAAAGACCTAAACAAAAACACCTCCACTGGGTTTAATGAAGTTCTTCATGGTTTTGATTACATCTTCGATCTGAGACGCTGCGTTCATCAACGATAAACCTCAATGTTTGTGACAATCAAAACTATTAAAAACATTAAGCAGTTAAATGTGATGCTGATAATTTCCTACAAATGGTTATTTCTGTAATAAACATATTAGAAAACATCCTTTTACCATTTTGTGTGAAAAAAACTGTTTTTAAGTTTTTAAATGCATTTGTTTAAATGTTTTGATAATGAAGTAGTTATTTATTTCATTATTTAAATTTTCTTTTAGAAATTTATCTTGTTTACATATATACTAATATTTTTATTTTTCATAAATTGCTTTGGAATCATATTTAATAAGTTAGATTAAACATCCAGTTGAGTCTTGTTTGTCAGATTAAAATAACTTTTTGAACCTTTTGACATATTAAACTTTTCATTAAGACTACGTTTCTGTAATTAACGTAATTAATTGCTGGTTTGTTGTAGTTTTCAATGTTCTCTTTTCATTAAGTGGAAAATCACCATATTTAACAGAAACAAAGTCGCTCAAACATCCATTTATGTTTAATCTATAAAGTAAACAGAATTTTTGATAATATTCATATTTATTGAATTGTTCTGTAGAGCTGCTATTTCTAAAAATAAACAACAAACTTTCAATTTAAGTTATTTTGTCTGTTTTTGTGTGAGTATTTTATTAATTTGCTACGCAGAAACTGAAGCAGCCGTTAACTTTATAGGTTGTAAAACGTGTTTAGGTTGATTTTAAAGGCCCACATGTGTCTGATTATCCGATGAAACGGCCGGCTTTCAACTCAACGGCGGCTAATTGTCAGAAAACTGCTGGACTGTCGCCTCCAGCTAAAAGGCTGAGGCTCACCAAGCGTCTCCAGCGTTTCAGGTCCAGCCAAAAAGACCGACAAAACACGACTTACTCGCCCAAACAAGCTGAAATAAATCATCTGCAGTCACCCACAGCGGCTGCAGCCGACGCACCGACTTCCTCCCACCAAAAGGACAAACGTCTGGTGGAGGGACAGGCTTACGACACCACAGGCTGGTTTTATGCACACTTTTATATAATCATACGTAGTTTGGGAAAATTACAGGTGTTTGCAATTTTTACTGAAAGTTGGCGTAGAAGAGACCACACAGCTGGACTGAGAGCGAGCTGCCAGTCCAGCTGTTAGAGATGCCAGGTGGTTTGGTGGAGAAAAGTTTTATTTCTGTAAAAAAAAAAAAAAAATCTGAAGGGCAATTTTACTAAAACTTAGCAGATTTATCCTCGTTCAGATCAAGTTACGTTTATTTGCGTAGCAGGTTTCAGCAACAGGCAGGTCAGATGCCACAAAACAGGCAGTCATCGAAATAATTATGAATATCAAATATTTTCATCAGTGTTTTGCAGTTTTCTGTAAGTTTTGATCCAACAGCAGCAGATCTTTAATCCGTTCAGCGATTTATAAACTACCAGCAGCAGTTTAAGGTCTATTCTCTCAGTGAAGATCTGGGTGGTGTGCTCCATCTTCCTGGTTTTAGTCAGAACATCAGCAGCAGCATTCTGGATTTTTTAGGCAGACCTGTGAAGTCTCTATTGCAGTACTCAATGTGAATAAAGATAAAAACATGGATGAGTTTCTCTAGTCCTCTAATCCTGGAAATGTTTGCTGATGATAGAAGGCCGACTTTGCAACCGTCTTTATGTGACAATTTTGTTTAGGTTCCAATTAAACAATCCAGAGCGATCCTCAGTTTTTATGCATTTGTTTTTCTGAGTATCGGCGATTCGGTGGAAAAAGACCCGGATGACCCACCTGATCAGGACGCACTGGTTCTGCTGCCTCCTCCACAGCGAGCGGTAGCAGTCGTTGGCCACAGCGAAGATGTGTGGAGAGATTTCACCGAGGTGGTGGCGGCTGTAGAGCTCGATGGCGGGCCGGTCGTACAGGCCGGCAGCGGCTGGTACGGGTTCACCGCGGCCAGGATGGAGCCGATGTACGTCTGAGGAGCCGCAACAAGAGAGGAACGGTGAAGACAGGCAACATGCAGCTGAGGAACAACTGGAAATCATGGTGTGGAAATTTACAAAAGTTTTTAAAAATGTTTGTGTTACTGTGAAGATGGAGGAAGGATTGCTCCATGCTTTCCCAGCATATGAAAACATAAAGCTAAAAACTCTGAGGTCCTGCACAAAGCGACCAACATTCAAATGTTTGTGACCTTTTGCTTTTCTTTTTCCCCAAACCTCTGCAGCAGCAGATTGCTCCAAACCAGCGTCACATTTCAGAGTTCAAAGCAAAACGAACCAAACTGCTGAAATAGAAGCTTGTGATGCCAAAATATGTCTTGGCTGCAGCTTCGGTGCTGCGGTGGTGACTAAGAGAAATAAAAAAAGCAAACATCTGCATGCGTCTGGGAGAAAACGGCTCTGAAACGCTGCAGCAGCAGATACAGCCCAACCAGAAGCAGCTGTTCTGAGAAGACTTTGCTTGTTTCTAGGAGAACATCACAAGAAAACAGCATGAAGACCAAACGCAGCAGAAAGGACACGCATGAGCTGTTCACTCCATAATCTGGTCAGAATGGCAGAGTGCTAAGAATAGAAACGTCAGACATGTGGAAGACGCTGCTCAAGTCGGGTCAGACACTAAAAACAGAGAAAATCTGGCAGAAACATGAGGGAGACGTGTCTGCAGTGGAAACCTGAGTCTGAAATTCAATTATTGCTTCTCTTCATCAGGGAAAGAGAAGCTGGTGAAGTTGGATGGAGTTAAACCCTGGAGGTGGACGCTTACAGTAGCAGAATATCAAAAATGTTTGACATATTTATCATAAAAACACTGATATAAGCTGAAACTGGTGAGTTTTCTCCAAGTAAACCGTGTTTCTATCTTGTTATTGTTAACAGGGACATTTTACTCGTTTCTGTTCTGATCGGATTTAGGATGTTTTCTCTGATGCAACCCGGACTGAAAGTGAAAATCTCATTAAAGCAGTGAGTGCACACTGTTCCCACAACAACAGGTTAAGGCAGGGAGAGTCAATCGATCGATGCCTCAAGGAGAAGAGCAAGAAGAATAAGAAGAAACCCATTCTGCAGGAAAAGCAGGTGGGACATTTTGAACATCTCAAACAGCTCGACGTTCTGACACCTGAAACCGTCTGAGAAAAACAGAAACAGACTGAGCTGTTAGCTGTTAACATTGGCCATTAGCTTACACACCCAGAGACACAGGTTTTCTGCTCAGTATAAATATTTCATTCCTTTAATGGAGTCAGACCTTCAGAGAGCATTCCTTCAGTTTCCTGAGTCGTCCTCTTATGAGATCAAACTGCTTTGTTCTGGTTTTTATGGTGCAAATTGTTCCAGGAAGATCTGACTGGAAACACTTCAAGGTTTCCTCAGGACAGGAGCAGCAGCTTCTGTGTGCGTGGTGCCTGTTTAACAGATACAGACTAAACTTTGCATGCATCCACCCACGACTGGTGAGGCACCAGCAGCAGAGAAACCCCCCAGCAGACGCAGGATGAATGGACCTGCTGCTGCTGGAGCTGCTGCTGAGGCACGGTGGAGGAAACCTTCCAGAGGAAGTAGGAAGGAGAGAAGAGAAAACGAAACCGCTCCAAAAGCTTCACAGGGCAAACTCCACCTACCTCTAGAAATAAAAATGAGCTTTCAGGTGAATGTTTCAACTGACTGTGGGGTTTTAACTTCTTCAGGTTTGTGAGTCTGTCTCTCACCTGGTGGTCACAGTCTAGATCATCTGGTTCTGTTGCTAATTGCAGCCTGCTGGTTGCTAACTCCTAAAATCTTAACTCAAATCATTTCTCAGATATTAATTCCTGACTTCAGACATTGTGACCATATTTCATCCTGACAGATGACAACATGCTGAAACTCTGCCGGAGCAAATAGATCTCGTCTACAAAGCAGATTCTATCTGCTGCTGTTCTACGTTTTTCTGCAGCTGCATCAGTTTTATTCTGTTTTTTAGCTTCATAAACTAATGTTTCCTTAGCAAGGCTGAGTTTTACCTGAATGCAGTTTGTTTTTACCTTTTATTATAAAGCAGCATTTCAAGCGAACGTCACATCTTCAGTATTTAAAGGTTAATTGAACTTGAGACACAATTATTACATTTTTTTCTTTCTCTAAAGGATTATTTACTGAAACTGTATGAGAAAACTATGAGAAAAATGTTTATTTTATTGCAGAAGGAAAACAATGTTGCCATGAACTTTCAGAGTATTATTTTGAGCCTGTCACCCTGAAAGTTCGTTTTATAATGAAAATAAGAAACAAAGCAGTCTAAACTTCACCTGTGTTACTCATTTAAACTGAGTTTTATATTTATATCAGTGTATCTATCAGTCTGCCATCTCACACTAACATTGCTATAATAGTCTGAATTGGAGAATCTGAACATATTCATTGTTTTTCTTCCTGTATTGCTTCATTCCTTTCACAGTAAATCTTAAAAACACTTAGTTTCATAAGCCGTGTGTAAAACAGCAGGCGGGTTTAATTTTTATGCCTTTTTATTTCCTCGTTTTGAAATGAAAACTATTTATGAGTGAACATGAAGCCAGAATTCGTCCGGCTCTGCTCTGAGGGGGAACGCCTCCATCGTGGCCGACTGACCTGCATTCAGCCCAGATGCAAATTCGCTGGAATGAACGTTGAGCTGAAGTATTTACATGACAAACAAGAGCCCAGACAGCGGGTGGAGGCCTACACGACACATAATGGATCATAACTCAGGCAGAACTGCATGCAAACACAGCGGGCGACTCAGGTGACAGAGTTAAAGGGACAAAGCAGGGCCTCGTTTCCTCTGCAGGAAGTAGAAACAGGTGACAGTTGGTCTCTGAGGGGCGGAGTCTCTGAGCAAATATTATAGCAAATAATTACTAACAAATCATCTTTGGTAGTAATTAGCAAAGAAATATCTGGTAATTAGACGTGATCATTGTTGGTGTTTACATTCTGGATCTGATTCACAGTTTGATTGAAATGATAAGAGTTTAAAATCAAAGCTTGGTGTCAACAGGATGAACATGATGAATGATGAATAAATTGTGCATTATTATCCACAGGAGGATAATTTTAACAAGCTACCCAATCAAAGAGAGATGCATGTTGATACCAGCAAACAGCAGCAGCATCGTTGGTTTTTATGAATCAATATCACTTCACACCTGCTCCCTGACTCGGCTGTTAATACCGACTTTAACAGCCTCAGAGAAATAAAACTGAAATGACCAGAAGGAAAATCAGACCTGATTTTAAAGGAGCGTCTGAAAAAGGTTCAAATTTAGTTTTCTATTGTATAATTTTGCTTTTTAAAGTTTTTGTAAAAAGAAAAAAAAAAAGAAAAATCTGACAATATTTAGGCAGATATTGTCAGATTCATTATAGAAGTTACAACTACAGGAAAGTTTGCTGAATAAACAAACTGGCTGTTATTTTTACAAGCTGATTGTTTCTCACAGTGAATCTCGCTGTTGAACAAACTGCTGCTACAGCGTTCAGCCCTGATCGAGTGACATCTTTTTAAATGCTGCTTTAACTGCGATGTTGAACCGAGTCGTTGAACCAGGACGAACAGATAACAGATAATCTGATAATCTGCTTCCCTGAACCTGAATCCACCAGGAAACATTTCAGGGAAGTTTGGTTCAACATGCAGCCATGAAGCCTCTGTGTTCAGACTGAGCGTTCGCCGCAGCAGGAAGCTTCGGTCTGACCTTAACAGGACGAGTTACCGCCGGTTGGACCCTCATGTGGGTCCGACTTGGTTCCAGTTCCTCTCATTAACTGCAACTTTAACTGGACAGAAACCTTCCCCCCTGATGGCTCCATGACTCTCAGCCAAACAGATAAAACTAGGAAGTTTCGATCCTCTTGTTAAAGTTGGACGTGTTTCTGACGTTGAGACAAACTGTCCCGCCTCCAGACACATAAACACTGTGAAGTGTTTGAAGTTTGTGTTTAAGTCTGAACAACTTCACAAGTTTCATCCACAAATTAATCTAAAGTTTAAAGCTGAGCTGGTTTGCAAACATGTTTTTCTTTTTACTTTTGCAAACAATTTTCTTGTAATTTTATCTTCTCATTATGTTATGTTCTTTATCATCTGCATTTAAGTTGGTTATTCTAATGACGTGTGATCTGGACATTCCTTACAAACGCCAACACTAGATCTAAAATGGCTGCCGTGTAAATTAAACCGATGATGGCTGCAGTGAAACACTTCAGCTGCAGGTCTGATGGTTTGTTTAATGCTGATGGAGGATGAATCTTAAATTTCTCTTCACTTTCATCCAGCTTGTCAAACTCGGTTAAGTCTCTGGGTTTTGAACAATGTTTTACTAAGAAAAATCTCAGTTTCGTGTTTTATGTTTAATCCAGCAGTGACACTGATAAATGGAGAGATGCGGTCAGGCGACCCAGAGAAACACTGGCTTCTCTTTTCATAAGGGATCAGATGAATGGATGTGACCGTAGAGCGGCTCTGTGTTTATATCAGTCGCTGCAGACGGAGCTGCAGATTCATCAAACATCAGATCTGCGTGAGCCGGATCGAGCCAGAGAGGGAAATGAGGACCAGATGGAGGAGGAAACCTGACTGACAGAAAGACAAAGCGGACGGGGGCTTCATGAGGAACACGGTGAAGTTACCGCAGACATTCCTACAGTTGTTACATTTAAAGCGCTGTCGACGCTGACGGATGTGACGGGCGGCTCCGGGGACATGGATGGATTTCTTCTCTGGTTTTCACAGGTTTCCTGATAACATGAACCTCAGCAGATCATAACAAGTTTACTGAACGGCAACACATTAAAATTCTGCTTTTGTTTTTCAAACTGGACCACAAAGTGACTTTACAAATGTGAAAACGAAGTTAAACTCATTTCACCGCATGAGCTGCTGCACAGACAAAACAACGTTCTGCAATAGAAACAGAGCATGTAGAATGTCAAATAAAGACTGCAGCAGATTGGACTCACTGACAAAATGTTGTGTTTGTAACTTAATGACAAAAAATGATCTGGTAAAAGATAAAAACTGGAATAAACAGGAACTGACAGTAAAAATTAGGAAGTTACATCCAAAATTAGCTGCTGACAGTAAAAGTAAGTAAAGATCCCTGAATGTGTGAAAAAAGAAAAGATAAAGACGACAAGGAAAAGTAAAATCCGGATGCAGTTTAACATTTTACACCCAGGATACATGAACTGTATCCAACTCAGTTCAGAAATAAAATCAGCCATGAAAACACATCAAGGCGCCTGGTCACATGAAATAATGTAAATGCATTTAAGTTGTAAGTTAAAATAGATGTAAAATGTAAATAACCAATTTGTACAAATAATGTAAAGTTTTTGTATTTTTAGCAGGAAAAAGAGCAGCTTGAACTAAGATTATTGTGTTTGAAAACGTGCTACTTTTTTAAAGGCAGAGATCTAGTCGTAAGGAATGGTCTGATTTGGTTCCAGAACCACCAGAACTGGACTGACAGATCAGATCAAACGAAGGAGTCTCGCTCCAGACAGAAAGACGTTTTAAATCTCTTTCTTTAAGGGTTTATTTTAAGGAAACGTGTCTCCCAGGAGCTGCGTAAGCGCTCCTCCAGATATTATGAGAGTCAGATTTGGATCCAACTAAAGCATGGACTGCCGGTCCAAGCGTCAGTCCAGTTTGGTTCTGTTTTGATAGCAGAACCTGTGAAAGCGGAGCAGCCGCTGGCTGCTGCAGCCCGTCTGTCAGCAGACCGACAGCAGAGCCTCGTTAAAAAAACCCAGTTACTCCGATCCACTCACAACGCCGACCCGGAAGAGCCTTCATCACCACTGGATGACGAAGAGGCGGAGAGCCCGGCTCTGACCCGAGCCCGGCAAGTCAGAGCCCTGTGGGTCAGAGCCCCACGGGTCCGAGCCCGGCGGGTCCGAGCCCAGCAAGTCAAAGCCCGGTGGGTTCGAGCCCGCTGGGGGTCCGAGCCCGGCAGGTCTGAGCCCGGTGGGGGTCAGAACCCGGCGGGTCCGAGCCCGGTGGGACAGAGCCCGGTGGGTCCGAGCCCGGTGGGGGTCAGAACCCAGTGGGGGTCCGAGCCCGGCCGGTCTGAGCCCGGCAGGTCCGAGCCCGGCGGGTCTGAGCCCGGCGGTCCGAGCCCGGCGGGTTTTCACTCTGATCTTCCCATCGGACGGTTTGAGTTCAGCTGAAAGCGCTTCCTGTTCGCTCGCTGTCCTCTGGCCTCCTGCAGAACAAACACTTTCTGTCCGACTCCACGTCTTCAGTCGTCTCACATTTCATACAACTGAAGCTCACAGGCATATTTTACATTTCCCAGATTCCTCCCTAATCAAGGACGTCTGTGGGAAATTTGTACAAGATGTTCTCTCACATGTTTTCAAGTAGAACAAAACATTTTAGGACTATTTTTAAAGCACCCCCATAATTATTGACACTGTGAGAAATGACGTCTAACAGACCTGAAGGGAGCTGCAGCTTTTCTGCAGCACAAACGAGTCCAGTTGTCAGAGGAGCTCAGACATTAAGGAATACTTTCCACACAATCACAAAGCTGTTCACATCCTGCAGCAGATCTCAATTAAAATAACAAATCTAACTAATCAAGCAATTAAAACATTTGACTTGATTAAATAAGCTGATAAAATATGAGTTAAAAACAAGAGTGAGCTCTTTCTGCCTCTTTTTGCCTTTAAATAAATCACAATTGCTGGAAGAACTCAAAGCTTCAGATCCTGCAGTTTTCCACGCTGATGGAGAGGAGAAGAAATACATTTTCCAGTTTCTGATTGTTTTTATTTGTTTGTGTTTGGATGTAAAACCAGGAGTGGAGCGTTTGTGATGAGATTCCTTCATCAGTTCTTAGTTATCATTTTTATACAATATTTACATCCAGATGTATGTCTGGCTTCTTCTGCAGCGTTATGATGCAACAGACTGCAGACGATTTGTGATTGAGCTCCACATCTGGAAGTGACTTGAATCTGATTTTTGAGGTGAAAATGTCTTTCCTCACTTTGATGGATGGAGGTGGAAACGTTTGTTTCTGTTTTCCACCTGCAGAAGTTTCACTGCACTGAGGAACAAACTGCTGATGAAATCTTCAGTTGTCCTGAAGCCGAACGCTGAAGACGGTCCTGAATGGATGAAAACACCATGAGGAGCTGAAGCTGGTTCCGACCGAGGCCTCGGACCCGTCCGTCTCCAGACTCGCTGCTTCAGAGTGAAAGAGACGTTTTGCTCGATGGAAACAAAACTTCTGACCCGTTTTACTGAGGATGAAACACTTTCCACTCTGACATGTAAATGAGATTTTCTGAATGGATCAAGCTGTAAAATGAACTGGAACCAAAACTAGATAAACGATTGGTCATCTTAATGTTTAGACTGATGACTTATCAGCCATATTAGAGCCTTTTTTAGGTTGTTTTGCAACAATTTGTGTATCTTTAACACTAATAGATGTTTTTAACAAACACATATTCTTTTAATATGATAAGAATAATGATTTTAAATCAGCCAGAAGCTGCAGTTCCACTCACATCATCCACAGCCGGCTCCCAGTGGGAGAACTGGGAGCAAAATCTAATTAAAGCACCATCAGACACCGAGGTCAATTAAAGATCTCTGTGTGAAGATCACACACGAGGGGAAAAGTCCATCAGAAGGCGTTCCCGTCATGCAAACAGGATCCCAAACCAGTTTATCAGGAGTTTCTGACTGGCCGGACCCCCTGCAGGCTGCCAGGGGCTCAGGCCCTGAAACGGATCCAGAGGGCCGCATTCCTCAGCGTCTGACTGCTCAGAGAAACATGAGGCGAACGGAACCGACGGGCTGAAACAGAAACATGTGGGACGGAATAACCAGAGAACATGGCTGTCGGTGCCAACAAAAGACGCACCATGTGGTACGGATCAGGTCCGAGAACCGAGCGGCGGGCCGGGGGGAGAACACGGAGCGCTGCTCTGCTGGAAATGTGTGTGTGTGCCTGTGCATGTGTGTGCGCGCGCGTGTGTGCATGTGTGTGTGTGCGTGTGTGTGCAACATCTTTAGTCGCAGTGATTGCAACCAGCTGTGCTGTCGACTGGTGGCCTCCCTCGTCTCCTGCAGATTCCAGTGGAAGCATTCACACACATGCACACCCACCACACACTCACACACACACACACACACACACACGCACACACACACTCTCACACACACACACATGCAGTCTGCAGGCTTGCTTCGCTACACTGAATTTATCCAGAAAATGACCCAGAAATGAAACTGAGATGTTTTCAAACTCTCTCAAAGTTAAACTTCACTGTAAAACATTTGAGCCACATTTAGTTGCATCTATCTTCTTCTCTTTAAGTAAAATAAATTTAAAGCGTTTTAGATTTTGAACCTAAATGTGAGTTTGTGAAAGATAGACTTATAGTAAGTTGTTTTGTCAAACCTGCAAGAGTTTTTAGGTTACCACTTTAAAAAAACGAAAGACGGAAAAGACAGGAGTGGGAACTATCTCCCAGAATGCTTAGCGGTGTGTTGTTGTACCCTGAGATGGGAGCGTGTTACGCTGATCTGACTCTTGAGTGTCATTACGCCAAATGTTTATTTTAAATTTGCAAAGCGTGAGGATAATGCTGTGTTTGCATGTTTTTAAGCAGAATTGGTTGAGATGTTTAATAAAACTCTTTACCAGATCAGAAATGTTCGTGCAATTTGAAACAAGAATTTTAATTATTTTGAAGTAAAAATAAATAGTTATTTTGACTTTTCCATAATAACATTTCTAGATTTTTTTCTGGGAGTTTTTCTAACATTTTTTTTCTGCATGACCCCAAAATGAGGTTTGATTTTGTTTGTAGAAGTTAAATTACTGTAAATCATGATACTTTGTTTCACATGTAAACAAGACGAGCTGAATATCTTTAACTTAGAGCATCTGGAGGCCAAAAGAAACTGAAATATGGCTTAAATGTTTTTAAACGCTGGATTTTTCTCTGTCAGTAAAGGGATAAATAAATTAGCCAAAAACTCAAGCTGTGATGCAGCAAATTAAAAAAATAAAGGACGTCTCAGGAAGTTATTCAGAGAGAAAACATTTCTATTTCCAGGCTGGAAACATTCAAACATCTGGTTCTTTTACAAGCTAGTTCTCTTTGTTCAACTTTACTAGGTACTGGTTAAAAATATTTTAAAACTAATCCTGAAATTCTAAAGTTCTGACTCATGCTCATTTCCAACAGACACACAACGTGTGTGTGTGTGTGTGTGTGGGTGTGTGTGTGTGTGTGTGTGTGGGTGTGTGTGTGTGTGTGTGTGTGTGTGTGTGTGTGTGTGTGGTGTGTGTGTGTGTGTGTGTAGCCACTCTCTTTGGTTCACCACAATCCACTTCACCAAATCTTCCAGTCCAATTTTCCCTTTTCTCAGCTACCTCTTTCCAGAAAGAGAAGAAACGAGTCCGGCTGCTGATCGGCTGGCTGTGATGAATTGATTGGATAATTTCAACCATACGGGAACATTCAAACGTCATTAAGGCAACAACATGGCATTTGTCAAAGGTTACTCTGCCTGATGCGTGCCAAACACAGAGAACAAGGCCGGCTTTGTGTTTGTTTTGCTGCGTTAAGCGTCGGGTCGCGATTGTTCATTAATCCAGGAATCCAGGAACAGGACAGTAACGAGCCGTTTGTCCTGCATGACTTTTGTTTTTCCAAACCAAAGACTGGAATTTGTTTTCAGAAAAACCAAAAAACAGGAAAAAATTGTAATAATCAGACACATTGTTGACAAAAAAGAAAGCAATTTAGTGGCACCTAGTGGCAACAATCTAGATTGCAACAAAAATAGCTTCTACTTTCTTGCACAAACTACTGGATACATGAATTTAATATTTGTCTTCCCAGTTAAATATTGCAACATTACGAACAGTTAGGGCTCTTGTGAGTATTCCTGCTGTGTCTGAACATGTTTTCCTGGATATCACGGCCCAAACTCAGCAAATTCAAATATTTCCCCCAGGGATTTTATGAAACCTTCCCTGGAACAGAACAGAGTGCCCCGTGCATCATCAGAGACAGGAAGCTGGACGATTTCTGACACATCGTACCGAACCAGGCATGCCACACGTTTCCCGTCACTTCAAAAGCCGCACTGCTTTCACTTTCTCTGCCAACATCCAGCCGGTTATCAGCGGCGTTACGCAATAGGGCTGAGCAGTTTCAGGTTGTCGGGGTGATTCCAGCAGAGAGCAGTTCAGAGAAGACATTGATCCCAGGCAGCGAAATCACTGCTGGCCATGATTGGACTCTTCTTCAGGTGGAATGATTTCCTTCATGTGTTAACCTTTAATTTATCAGGTTTTACATTTTAGAAACTGGAAATACGACTTCCTTCAATCCAGAGCCACTTAAATCACATGTTTAAAAAATGACAATAATTCATACAAGTAATAAAAAAAAATAAAAAATTGGACAAAAAGAAAAAAAATTCCAAATCAATAAAAAAAAAAGCAGCAGGTGTTTTTTCTGTGTCTGGTGGTTTTTTGGTTAAAACATGTTTGTTTTTCATTCAGTTGGTAGAAAATCCAGAAATTTTACTCCAATAAGCAAAAAAATACTTTATGATATAATTACTCAAGTATAAAGTACAGTGTAGTAAAAATACATTTTTAAAAAATGTACTCAAGTAAATGTAATTTAGAAAATGTAACTGGTAACAACCGAACTCTGGATCCAGTACAAGCAAAAGGGGAAATAATTGGTGAAGACATCTAGAGAGGAATTTATCATTATTGATAGTGATTAGTGAGATCTCTGGGTCTGGTTCTGGTATGAAGTGAACTCACATAGATCTGCCTCTGCTGGTATCGCTGGTAGAGGTTGTGCATGATGGCGCCGTCATGCAGGTCCTCCAGCGTGGCCATGTCCTCCACGCCTCTGACGCTGCTGTGGTGCATGGGCTGCACCTTCTGCCTGGTGAGGGCGTTCTGCTTGTAGGTGTAGACCTGGACCGGAGCACAGAAAACACCGGGATCAGACCGGGACAGCGACAGGAACCCTGGACCTCATTCACACCTTCAAATGTTCCCGCCAACCAACGGCAACATCCTGAAAACCTTCATCTTCTGTGTCAGAAGAGTTAAAGTGTGGATTCAGAAGGTTCACTGTGACGTCAGCTTTTATTTTGAAAGGAACATTTTGAGTTTCTTAAGGCCTGGACTCAGTTCATTTTGGAATCTTTACACCTGGTCTTCAGGTAGACTCAGCCTCTCTGGAGACCAAGATGGCGACATTTGGTGAAGGCGCCATGATGAACGGGAGTCCTGAACAGAGCCACTTTGAATGTTTCTAGAGTTATTTTTCATTTTATTCCTGGTTCTATTTGTCTGAGCTAACTTGTCCGTGAACGTCGCTCAGCTGGTTGGGTTCATATGTGGCGGGATTTACAGCAGCTAGCTCCAACGGCTAGCTCCAACGGCTAACTCCAGCAGCAAGCTCAAACGGCTAGCTTAGAACCGGTCCGAACCTCCTGATCAAATTACAGACTTTCCCTGAATTCACACCACATGATTTATATCACTGTGCCATAAACATTGTTTTCCTTTACATCGAATTAAAAACGTACAAACCAGATGCTAACCAGTGTTTTCCATACATGCTAGGCTACATGGAGGAGCGGCACTGTCTCCATGGTTACGGTTAGACAGGTACCTAAATGCGATATTTGATATTTTTATCATATTTACGTATGAAGTAAATTAACTTTAGTCTTCGTACCTTGTATAAAGAGTTTGTCACAAATCCGCTTCCAGTCATTATTACTGACAGCTGCTGTCCGTCTTTCCTTATTAAATGTTATACAATAAAATGACAAGTTTGGTTTGTCTGTTTCTGACCGCGCAGCAAGTTAAAGAATTTTAATTTATTTAAAGTGAAATTAACTAAGTAGAAGCGATACTAGGTTACAATGTTTTCAGACCAGCTTCTAAGGAGCGCTTGGTCCGTCATGGCGGAGTGGGCGGGGCTCTGGGGAGCGTGACGTCACGTGCAGAGAGTCATTAACAGGCATCTTAGGACCAGGACTTACTTTGACTCCAATGTCCCTTTATCTCATCACACATCAGGAAACAAGATCGGTACCCAAACCTGACCTCCTGCTGACTTTGCTTTTTGTTCAATTTCGGGAGCAAAATATACCAAAAAACTTACGAAATGTGTTTGACTAACAGGCAGAAGTCAAAACATTTGTCTCCTTCTGTTCACCTGTGAAGTAAAGACCTGGGATGGAGAGAGCCTCCTCGTCCCGGTGAACCTGCTCGTGTCTCGTGTTACGTTTCTCCTTCCACAGCGTGACATCTGGCAGGCAGCGAGGATGCATTTGATCCTGAGCTGCAGAAGATGACTCTGAGGCTAAACGCTGCCAGGAAAAGGATGATTCTTGTTCAGCTTTAGGAGAAAGTCTGAGTCTTTTCTAAAGTTTACAGGAAGCAGAGGAAACTATCACAGATCAGTTGTTATTATCAGACCTGACTGGACACTGATGTATCTTTTCCAGATCCCGATAAAACTCACTTTTATGACATATATACAAATTAAGTAATCAAAAAGTAAAATATATATATATATTTAATGCAGTTGTTTATTGTTTTGAGGAGAACTGAATTATTGAGTGTTTGCACAGTACAGTTTTTATAAAAAACAAAAATGATGTCATTGATCTGGACTGACCAGTCCAGTTTCCAGGTTTCAGACACACTGAAGATTTATTTTGAAAGGATCTGGCATGTTGAGAATGTCTGATGATTCAGATATGATGTAGATTTTCTGTCATAAAATCATAAAGTGGAGCTAACACCGTGAGGCGGGGCCGGCTGTGGCCCCTCTGTGACCAGCTGCGGTCCACCAGTTCAGAGCAGCGATTCCTGAAACAAGCTGGTCTCTGTCTGAGGAGTCAGTCACCTCTGACCCCCGGCCCCCACGCACACTCACACATTAACAGCAGAGAAGCCCCCCAGCATCCTGTCAGCCTTCGTTTCTCACATTCCTCCCGCTGTGACGCGTCAGCGACAAACGGTTCGTCACTGAAGTGCTTCAGAAGAAAGCGCTGCGTTCTGCACCCAGCGGCCGGCGACCAGCGCTGACTTACCAGGACATGACGGCAGCAGAAACCCAACAACAAGCCTCACTGGTTTTCATCAGGTTCATTCACACCAGGGAGAGGCTCTCACAGCAATTTTACTGACTTGTTCATGACCTTTTGTTGTGTTATTCAATCAACAAAAAGTCATGAAGTTCAACGATGTAAGAAAAGTTCAAACACAGAAATTCCTTCAAACAATCCCAAACATTCCCAATCCAGAGCAATCCCAGAATTAGAGCTCCGTCCCAGTAGGACCCCAGATTTTCACTTAATTACATTTCTATATTTAGCTCATTTATCTCTCTGGAGAGTCAACAGGGATCTGCAGCTCGACAGAAAACCTGGGAGCCGGGCGCTAAGCCCAGCAGCAGATGCTATAGGGGTAAATCTGTGGGCCACAAAGTCAGCAGGCAGGAGAGGGCAATCTGCCAATAGTTAGCATCATTAGAATGCTAACTGCCACTAGTTAGCATCCTGATGATGCTAACCGCCACCAGTAAGATTCCTGATGAAGATAACTGCAACCCTAACCATCTTAGTGATGGTTTGCATCACTAAGATGGTTTGCATCTTAGTGATGCAAACCACCTCCAGTTAGCATCATTAGAATGCTAAATGCCACCAGTTAGCATACTAATGATGCTAACCGCCACTAACTGCTAACATCACTAGGATTTGCTTTTCGATCTGTCAGGATCAACTTTTATTTTAGATGATCCAGGAAGGAATTTACAGCTACAGGAAAAAAACTAAAAAAAAAAGTTGAAAATGAGCAAAAACGACAATCTGAGTTTCTTCACTTCTAGTTAAAATGTTGAATATTTTAGCTCAAAACATTTAAACATCTAAAACAGACTTAAAACTTAAAAAAAGGAACTGAATCATTTGTTTTTGTAAGATTTTTTTTGTAAAATCTTACAAAAAACAAACTTAAGTGGTTAAATGAAATATTTGCGGAATGTCCCAGTTTTTCTCAATGTATTGATTACACGTCTGAATCTATAATCGATTATTTGCAGCTCTGATCTCCAGTCTCTTTTCAGATCCTCTGAGGAAACAGTCTGAATGCACTGAATGCTCTTTATCTCCTTAAATGTTGCAATAGTGTTCTCTATTTTGATTTTGGAACAAACTTCCATCTCCTGTCTTAAACTGCTTCAGGTGTTTTTTCCTGACAGAACCTGGAGCGTCTGATCGGTCCAGTAACGTTTAACCATCAGCTCATATTTCATGCTAATAATCAGCGTGTCAGAGCGGCAGAATGACGGGGAAACCGAGCCGCGTCTGTGTGTCAGAGGTCGGCAGGTAAGCCTCCAGCTTCTCCTTTCTGTCAGCATCAAAAGCAGCAGCTGCTGTTTGAATCACCATTCATCTGCTGCTGCTTTGTGCTGCAGCCAGCCGGAGGAGGAGCCTGTCTGCCCAAACCCTGAAACCCGAGGAAGACGAGCCGCGACTGCGAGGCCTCTGCAGGAAAACTGCAGGACAAACGTCACTTATTCACTGCTGATGTCTGAGTTTAGATGCACAAACAGCTCAGAGCCACCAGCTGCGCCTGTTACATCTGAGAAACACTGGAGTCGCTGTTTACTCTGTTTAAACACAGAAATTATTTTCTTGTCAGTTTTTCAGGTCAAACTAAAGTTTATCTAAAACATCCGGAGGTCGTCTGGTTTGGATCAAAGATAAAATCCCACAGATTTAGTTTAATGTTTAAAACATGAGGGGGAAACTGATGTTGTGTTGAATCAGCAGTTTGTTTCATTTTATTTTCATTTGCTTGCTGATTTCTTTTGTCTCTTTGCTTTTAGATGTATTTTTATTTTATGTTTGTGAGCGAATCGGGTTGTAGATGCTGGAAGCTGCAGGTTTCATCCCGACTGATCGTCCATCACGTCTAAACCTTTCCTTTATATCCAAAACATAAATGGCCGACTCTAAACATCCTTCAGCTCCTGTCTGTTTCCACAACACGGATCAAAGCCGTGAGGCAGAACCAGCCGAGCTTCAGCGGCTCTGCAGCTGATCCACGGTACCAAACGGATCCTTTCAAGACTCCGAGCTGCTGAGTCGGGATAAATGTGGGAACGACTGAAGCTTCTTATAGAAAAGAAACTTTTCTGTTTTTATAGAAACAGAAAGTTTTCTGTTGAGGTGAATCAAATGTGAACCGCAGGTCCGATGACGGGCCGAGTTCTGCTCAACGTAGATCCACTTAGAACTCGGTTCTGCTTAACGAGTCCAGTCCTACAGCAGGACGACAGCTGAAAGAGATCTGGACCCAGAACCAGAACCGGTCAGAGATCTGGACCCAGAACCCGTAAAGTTCTGTTAAAATCATTTGAAGGCAAGTCCAGTACCGGTACCGGTCCACATTCTCATGGGAGAAAGACTCACCTGCGCTAAATTCATTTTTAGCTTAAGAGAAATGCATCTAGTCACAGAGTGCCGCTGCACCGATTGCAGTTTTCGGGCCGATCCGCGGATCTTTGAAGAGCCGGACCTGCCCGTTTAGATTCTGGCTGCTATTAATTTTGTTTCTCTGAAATGTTGCTAAATATAGTGCCAGGGTCCCTGGGAATGTTTTTTATCTTTGTGCAGGTTTCTCCTTGACCCAAACCAAGCCTGCCGGTCCATCAGGTCCGCCAGAAAGAGCCGAGACGGGTTTCAGAGTTCGGTCCGATCCGGGCCGGCTGAGGTTTCTCACCTGGCCGTAGTCTGTGGCGAAGACGACGACGCCTCCAGAGCAGGAAGACACGGAGCCGGGCAGGAACTGCTCCTCCTCCCGGAGCCACACCCGATCCCCCTGGAAACAAGAAACCGATCAATCAGTCATTAAAACCAGTTCCTGCTTTAAAACCATCAGGATCTTCTGTGATGCTCCTGAGATCAGGTGTCCTGAGGAGACTGACAGCACCTGCGGTTGCCATGGCGTTACCATGGCGTTACCATGGCGCCGACCTTTAACCAGGATGGCTTTCCAGGCAGCGTTGGGTTTCAGACCTGAAAACCTCAGCAGGATTTAATGTTCGGGTCAAACTGGAGAAACCCGGGTGGTTCCGTCCGAGTTTCTCCTTCTGCTCCTTCAGAAGGAGAAACCTGGACGGAACCATCCGGGTTTCTCCTTCTCCTCCTTCGCAGTTAAAGGAGCAGAAGGAGGAGAAGGAGGAGCAGAAGGAGGAGAAGGAGGAGCAGAAGGAGGAGAAGGAGCAGAAGGAGCAGAAGGAGCAGAAGGAGCAGAAGGAGGAGCAGAAGGAGGAGAAGGAGGAGCAGGAGGAGGAGAAGGAGCAGAAGGAGGAGAAGGAGGAGAAGGAGGAGCAGAAGGAGGAGAAGGAGGAGCAGGAGGAGAAGAAGGAGCAGAAGGAGGAGCTCCGTCTGATCGACAGCTTCGCCCGGCTGCTTTCATTCAGGACAAACGGATGTTTTCCAGTTAAATATTGACGATGGACCCCTGCTGAGCGGCGAGGCCACACGCTCTGCTGACGCTCATGGGAAAGCGGGAGTCTTTGGATGAGCCTCCCGCCTCTCTCTGAGCCTCCAAAACGAAACGACCTTTGACCCCACGGCCCCCAGAGGCACCTGGCAGGAGGGAGGCCAGCAGATGAATGTAAAGCTCAGGTTTGCGGGTTCAGCAGCAGATCAGAGGCCCCGGGTCCCCAGGGGGGCCTGGGGCCCCAGAGGCCCCGCTCTCCTCTCTGACTGAACGTTAAGACAAAATTAATCCATTTGCAGAATTTAAAAAGCTGCTGTACCAAAAAGCCGACAGACTATCATTCACTACCTTTCAGAATAAATATAAAATCACTAAAAAACGAATCCTCTTTGTGTCGGCCATTTTGTAACCAAACAGAACCTTCTCCATCCATGGAGACGGTACACAGACCCAGAACAAATCAATCTTATTTCAGCAACAAAGAGTTTCAAAAAATCCTAAAAACATCATAAATTCACCAAATGTAAGAAACATTTTATCAGGAAAAATAAAATATATTAATAATTCATTGATTATGAGTCTGAAGCAGCTTCAACCAGCTGGTTTAAGGAAATCAATGTTTCTGCTGTTTTGCAGTTTTCTGGAAGTTTATTCCAGATTTGTGGTGCCTAGCAGCTGAATGCTGCTTCTTCAGAACCAGAACCTGAGAGGTCCAGGAGGCTGACGGTCTTTCAGTTCAGACATTTATAAACTAACAACCGAAGCTTAAAGAGAAATTCACCAGGTTCATAATCCCGCGATGTGATTGGTCAGAAATGTGGACATCGACGTGAACGTTTCCCATCATCCTCTCCGGGTTTTCTATCCGCAGGCATCAGAACCTTTCAGGCGTTTATCCGACGCGGTTTGGACGTTTGTATGTTTTTACATCTCGTTAAAGCTCAACCTGACGGCTGCGGTTTGAACTCTGTGCACAAACAAATATTTGCATAACTCAATAAAATAAAGCAGCGTAGGAATAGAAAGTGAAATCAGATGTGTCCATGGCGACATACAGCAGGTAGACGGGCTTCTGCAAGCTGCTGGGTCACTGGGTG
Organism: Poeciliopsis prolifica; assembly: GCF_027474105.1. Classification (NCBI taxonomy): domain Eukaryota; kingdom Metazoa; phylum Chordata; class Actinopteri; order Cyprinodontiformes; family Poeciliidae; genus Poeciliopsis; species Poeciliopsis prolifica. The sequence goes on from NW_026562444.1 coordinate 292,430, forward strand.
TTCTGGGTGTTCATAGATATTCCCTTCGGCTTCATATTTTTACAATAACAATAATGTGGATGCAGATCTGAGAGAAAGTTTTCCCCTCTGAACTATTGGGCCTCTGACAGCCTAACGAAGGGAAGTGAGACGATCTGATCCGTCTTGCTGCGTCTGTCGCTGCAGCATCACACAGGCTGAAAAGTTTCCATGTCTGGTCAGAAGTTCCTGCTGGACAATCGGTTTGATTTCATCTGATCAGAACCGTTTCTGGACCAACCTGTTAGAGGCAAAGCTCTCCATGAAATGTATTCGTTTATTTTACAGTTTGTACGTTTAGCAGCAGGTCGTTAGTTTGGACTGAAGTCAAAGGAAAGTTAAAGTAAAGCCTCCACATGGAGTCATATTTGAAAAGGACAACAAAAAGAAAGTCATGATGTTGACAAAGGTTGATGGCTGTTTAATGATCCATAAAGGAGCCAAACAAAGGAAGGAGCACAGAGTGCGGCCGGCGCTGTTTACCAGCAGAAACATTCCTGATGTGCAGCGGCGCAGGAATCCGCTGCGACCAGAGGGAAGGCCTCAGCGTCCCTCCGCCCCGCAGCAACACGCGCTCTTCACCGTACCCACCCATTGTGCCCCCTCTCCTAATCCACCCGGCCCTCCCTCTCTTCTTCTTCTGCACTTTAATCCAGCAGGAGACTCTCTAAACACAAACGTCTCCCTCCCTCATTCATCAGCGCTGACGGCCTGAACTCACATCAAAGTCCCAGTTTGGAGTTAATGATGGACTAAAGACAAAAAAAGCCCAGCTGCTCATCCCGTTAATGGATAAAAATCCCAGTTAAGGACGAGAAATCAGCCCAGAGAGAAAACCGTCAACATTTCTGCTGCAGAGTAAAACCCAGAACAAACTGAAACCAAACAGACTGAAACGTGACCCGAACGGGGAAACGGCTTTCCCATGATGCTTTAAACGCTGCATGCTCAAACAGATGAGACTGGATCATCCTGACTGGATCCAGTCTGGATGGATCCAGTCTGACTGGATCCATCCAGACTGGATCACCCAGACTGGATCATTCAGACTGGATCCATCCTGACTGGATCATCCAGACTGGATCATCCAGACTGGGTCCGGTGTGAACACTCAGAACCAGCGGACGACGGTTCGGTTCTGATCGTCTTCATGCTGTTGGCAGAACAAGCAGAGCAGTGAACTCGGTCGGTCTGCTTTCCGTCTGAACCAGGCAGGCTGGATGCCTGAAATAAAATACCAATAAATCTGTTGGAAATGGAAATAAATCTAAACAAAAAGACAGTTTAATGCACCTTCTATAAAAAATAAACTTTGTAGAGATCAGCAAAAACGTTGAGCTGATTGTTTGACAGCAACATGAAACCGGAGCCTTAATGGAGGAAACGTCAACACCAGCATAAGAAGTGTGTAAACAGACTGGGAGCTGTGGACCCGACCCAGCAGCTGCAGCACAGCAGACCCCAGAGAGTCACCCTGCAGCAGAACGGCTCAGGCTGCAGCACAAAACGCTGCAGAGGCCGAGGAGTCAGGCTGCTGGGAGCACCATCAGGAACAGCAGGTCGGTTCTGTTCAACGGGTCAGCAAGACAGCATGGTTCTAATCTCCTCTGTCCTGACACCAAATCACCTACATGCAGCCCGCCGCCCCGCGGGCCGAGGAGGCGACCCGCCGCCCCGCGGGCCGAGGAGGCGACCGCCGCCCGCGGGCCGAGGAGGCGACCCGCCGCCCCGCGGGCCGAGGAGGCGACCCGCCGCCCCGCGGGCCGAGGAGGCGACCCGCCGCCCCGCGGGCCGAGGAGGCGACCCGCCGCCCCGCGGGCCGAGGAGGCGACCCGCCGCCCTGCAGAACCTCCACATGTGTGGCTGAGCGCCCAGGAGGGGCGTTGGAACGCCATCGGGGTCGGGAATGAGCAGCTGTCCTGTCTGAGTCTCCACTTCCTCTCCTGCAACAGACGGAGCCTTGTGCTCGGCCACAGGCGTCCTTTCTGTCGCGGAGACACTGGACGACTTTTTCCTTTTTTCTGAGCGCTGAAGCTGCACATCGCCATGGCGACTCGTTCTCTGACTCCTGGTTCTGGACCGACCCTCGGCGCTGAAGGTCACTGCTGAAACCGGCCTGACAGGTTGAGGGGTCCAGCTGTTTCCTAGTTACAATCAGAGCCCTGAGTTCCTGCCTCTGACCTTTGACCTTGTCTGAACCGGCTCTGATGGAGAACAGGAATGACTCCAACAGCTGCGGTCCAAAAACACCCGGCTGGCGGGTCAGAACCACAGACTAAACATTTATGGAGCTAAAGCAATAAACATGAAAGGAAAACTTTTAGTTCATAAAAGAAAAAAAACTGAAAACTTCCTTAAACTCCGACTTTTATTCCTTTATTCTCCGTTTTATCTTTTGTTTTTCAATCGTTCTTAGTTTAATTTAATGCATTTTAACATGTTTTATAAATAAATGTTGCTTTATTATAAATGCTAGCTCAACTAATGTTTCCGATTAGAGCTTATTGTTAGCATAACTTTTTAGTGATGCTAACATAACACCCCTGATAAGCATCCTTCTTTACTCTGATACCCATAAATAAAACCCAGAGGGGCAATGGGAGGAGTTCAGCCATGACAAAACTCTATTTTGTTCAGTCAGTCGCTGTAAAACCGTCCATCCATTCAGTCAACACTCCCCAGTCTGAACATGAACCTGTGGTCTGACTTCAGAGCCATTTTCTTTTCTTCATCATTTTTCCTCTCAGGTGACGAACAAACGAAACGTTCAAAGGCAAACAGGCGTTTCCAGCAGATTTGACGTTTCTGCTGCTTTTCTTTGACTCGTTCCGCCTGCAGCGTTTTCCTCTGCATGTCAGCTTTGTTTTGTTTTCCTCAGATAAGAGCCGGATCAATCATCAGGCCACATTAATTATTAACTACCACGTTTTACAGCCCAGGTTAAAAGTGAGCAACGGTCTCGCCTCACCTGCTCTCCTCCTGCATCCTTTGAATTCGGAAAGAAAAACCAGAGAAACTTTTCAAAAAAACTGCAACATAGTTCAAAAGTATTTTCATTTTTCTCAGAGGAAATTAAATTATTTTCATCATAAATTAATCCTTGAAGAGATTTTGAAGGTTTTGCAAAAGAGAAGAGAAATTATCTTTGAACAAGGAAAGTCCATGACCCTCCACCTGCTGCACCGACCAATCACTGAGCTCCGGCTTTGGAGGGAGCCAATCAGAAGGAGTTATTTGGATTTGAAAGTCTGGAAATGTTTCACAATGTAAGCAAATAAAGATATTAGCTGGATTAAAGTGAAACTCATGATGTGATCAGATGTTTCCATGGTGTTTCCAGACGTGGAGAAGCATAAAAATATGAAGCATAAAATCGTTTCACATGCAGAAAACATGTATTTATATCCAGATTATAAAACCGAAGGTCGCGTTGAGTCGGCCAACACAAATGACTTCAAACCGCAAGTTTACATCAAGATATAAAAGGACATTTTTTTCCAATTGCCTTTAAACATTTTTTCTGTTATTATTCTGGGATTTAGCAAATCGAATATTTGACCTAAAATAGAAACATTTATTCTGACTCATCTGGATATTTCATATTGTTTATGTAATCGTCTGGTTTTTACTGTAACAGTATCAAACATCCAGAAGCTGAAATAATTTGGATGTTTGAAAACGTCATGAAAGGAAATAACAGAATAAAAGTTAAGAATTTCCAAAGGATCAAACTCAATTTTTCGCTTTATTACGAGGAAAATGTTGACTTGATCTGTCAAAATAAGAGCTGCATTTGATCATGGAGTTTCCACAGTTTAATGGATCCTAATTAGATGCTGAGGCGCCAAATCAAACCATTAGCGAAGCCTCGGAGTCATGTTGGCTGTCAGGAACATTTCTGCTGCATCTGAAACGCATGAGGAGGATTTATAGCTGCAGCTTCCTAAAGGAGAAGAAACGGGGCGAATCACTTTGGATCCGTCTGTGAGAAACACTAAAACCAAAACTCCGATGAGAAACACGCCTGTTCGTCAGCATGTGTGTGGCATCGGCTCCGTCCAGCTCAAACATTTCTGCCTTTATCCAGCAGAACTTGTTTTATTAAAACACGCAGAGATCGCCGCAGACACAGAAACTACCGCTGATCCCGGATCAACGAGAGTTTGGAGATGTTTTATTAAAAAGCTTTTTGCTTGGAAGCAGACATTAAACTTGTAAATCCTCCGTTGGCGTTCCCAGCGCAGGTTGTGTTTACAGGGATGAGATCCGCATTGTGTGGAGGGAGCGGCAGGGAAAGAACCCAAATCACAGAGGCCGCGCACACATGACCCGGATCAACAGAGACTCCAGAACCGGCCAATCAGCCGCTGACTGAACCGCTTTTAAAACCAGAATTATTGCTTTTTTATGGGCTGCAATAATTTGACTGCAGTCCACGTAAGAAGCCGTTTAATGAGGCCTTCATGGAGGAACTGCACACATGCAGCTGCTTACATGTTCCTGCTGACTGCAAACTTCAGCAGCTTTATCTGAATGACGCAGCACAGCGGCATGCCCTCACTATTAAAACTTAAAACGGAGGGAAACTTGTGATTAAGCAGTTTACATTTACAATTCATAAAGCCAGGATTATAAAGAATGAAAAGGATTTCTGTGAAGGAACTAATGGTGGTAATTGGGGGTTTTACTGAGGCAGCAGCAAATAGAACAAGTAGGAATGATGTGAAGAAGGATAATTTAGAGATTAAAACCAAAATGGAAAACTCTGGATTTACACTACATGCTGCAGTCCAGGTGTCAGCAGCGCAGCGCCCCCTGTTCAATCAGCTGAACATGTCGGTTTCTGATGAACCGTGTTACCACGTGTTCTGGGCCGATTGTCCAAAACAATTTGAGGTGGAAAACTTTCCACAAGACTCTTTGATTCACATTAAAGGGCTGAACTGAGGAGAAATCCGGCAAGTACAAACAGCTTCCATGAAAACGTCGTTTGGACCTAAACAAAAGGTAATTTTTCCAGAAACCCCCATCCAGACGTTTCCAGCTGCAGCGACCGCAGGATCTACTTTTAAACAAGCCTTTCACTTATTTGCCTCTGTGCCTTTTCTACCGCAGATCAACGTCACGGTGAGCTCAGATGCTCTGCGGTTGGGACGCATTCAGAGTCCGGCTCCACTGGGAGACGGCTGCAGTCGCTCTGCAGAGTTCAAACCAGGAGAGTTCGTCTTGTTCCAGCTGATTTCACAGCAGCAGGACAAGCAGAGGCTCGAGTTACAGGACGCTTCCTGATTTCTGCAGAGAAACTGGGGAATCAGATCCTGACACACAACAGAGCAGAAAAATTAAATCCGTCCAAAGCAATCGTTTATCTGAGCTCAGTCAGGAATCTTCGTGTTTCTGAATTTTTTCTTCATCCAAACCCAGATTTCTGCAGACCACAGTGAACCGAATTCACACGGTTTCAGTCCTAAAACTGCTTTACTTTGTGCAACAGAAAAAAGTTTGTAACTTAAGAAGCTTTGGGAGCAGAAAGGACATAATTTCTGTTTCACATCCAATACTTTTAAAGCAAAGATTTTTAAAAAAATGCAAAAAAAAAAACAAATGCAACTCTAACATCAAAACCAGATCTGCTGATGATTTTAAATAACTGATTTTTGAGAACAAAGAAAAATTTCCCAATGAAGTTCTGTCAGGATTTTACAGGAAATGAAAAACACAACTGAACACGAGTTCTGACATCCAGACGACATCCAGACGTTTCCTCTGGGATGAGGAGAAACGGGCATCTTCAGCCTGGATGTCAACAAATCTGCAGAAATCTGTGATTTTAGAAAAAAAAACTAACATTCTGAGAATAATCTCAGACAATTTTGAGAAAAACGATAAGTTTATTCAAAAATCCAAAAAAAATTTGTATTTTAGTGAAATTTCTTTTTAGAAATTTTCTGATATTTGTTGATATTTTCAGCTTTTCAAACTCAAAAACAAAAATGTATCTTTAAAAATATATTTTTAGGCAAAAATGAACTCTTCTTGTTTTTCCTATTCAGGCCAGCTCAGCCTCTTCCTGCATCAATCCTTATTTAAAATTGCCCTGAAGTTTTTTCCCAGCTTCCTTTGCAGCGGCTGGCCTCCATGTTTGACAGCAGAGCCTTTCAGGAATCTGACATTCAATACGTCTCTCTGCAAACTGCAGGTTTGTGTCACGTTTTCCCAGCAGAACGTCCTGAAAAGATTTTCCTGCAGAGCTAATCCCTGAGAGCTGCTCATGGAGAACGCATCCAGGTCTGAACACGTCTGCAGGTTTCTGGACGGGTTTTCAGATCCGATGATGAAACCTGTTTGACTTCCCCGTAACGCCGACGCTTCGGAAAACCTAATGGATAAAGAGTCAAACTTTGGTCAATCAGTGTGAGCCAACAGGACACTTGGACATGTCCATTGGTCCAATGAGGACGGATGAAGAGCTGGACTCTGAAGATGAACAGATTTTATTTTTCAGGAAAAGGAAGAGCTGAGCAGAGAAGTGAATAATTCACTAGAAACGCTGGAAACGTTTCGAGATGCTTCACCTTTACTTCCTCCAAAACACCAAAGCTTTGCAGGGAGGAACTTGTGGATTAATAACATATTAATCTATGAGGTCCAACGTGTTTTTAAAATTCAATACTTTTCCAAACTTTGAGTTCTTGAGGTTTTCCAAACCAAATTCCAGAGAATAAATCAAAAGATCGCTCAGAAAAAGATGAAGGGATCTGATTTCATTTCCTGTTTGTTTTTAGTTTTCTCTTGAAAGACAAAACTATTTGTATTTTTATTATTATTATTATTGCAGCTCTGACTGTTCTGGTCGTTTTCAGACAAATAAAAGTCGTTAGAAAAAGTGGAAACGTCTCGTTTTGCGTCGTCCTCCGGTTGTCCTGAACCTCCTGATGAGCCGTCCCATTAGTACGCTCCGGTAACGCGCCCCCGACTCATGCATTCACTCCAAACCGCCCTGAATTACCCATCATGCACTTCAGGCGGCCGGCTCCTTCTGTCTCTGATAATGTGAAAAACATTTTCCTGCTTGGTGACATTCAGGCTCAGCAAACATCCATCCTGACTGAATGTGGGACAGATTAGCACAAACCAAACTGTAATTACTGTCTGAAGAGGAAGAAACAAACAAGCAGAGTGAAAAATGTGCAGAGAAAGCCTGCAGAGACGAGCTGTTTGGGGTCGCATGTGGAAATCTGGGAACGCAGCATTCCCAGATTTCCCGCTGAATATCTGACGGAGGTGGGCGAGTTGGAGCTGATGGAGGAAACAGCTGCTTGATTTGAAAAGTTCGGCTTCCAGAGAGCCGGAGCCAAACGTGAAAAACAGAAGAGTTGCTGTTCAACTCTTCACTCAGGAGTCACATATTTACAGCCGACGTGTCAAACTCAGACGTCGTTTATTAAGAACACTAAATAAAGTCGATTCAGAGGATGTGGGAGGAAATGCAGGTTGTGTTGTTGAAGTAGCAGCAAAATGGTGGAACTTTGTGCCAAACCATCAAATCTGCATCAGTCCTGAAACGTTTAGCTGCTGCTGCAAACACGAACGGAAGAACTGTTCCTGTCACAGATCATTTGATCAAATGCCAGCGGGAACGCAGAGATGAGCACTCCACACCAAACTGATGCAACAATGGCTGCTGGTAGCAACACGCCAGGCTGAAGATCCGGCTGGTTTCACCAGCAGAGCTCAGTGGAGATGCAGGGCATGGAGAACACTACGGTCATATAACCACACTAGTACGGCAAGCTGTTTGCATATTCATTTAGTAGCACAAACAATTTGAGGCAAACAGATTTTTAAACCTGATGGCATGAAGACATCAGACGTAACGAGGTAAATGATGAGGTTTGCTCGCAGCGTTTCGCTCTCAGTGGATCATTTTAAAATCTCAGCCAGGATCCGTTTCCTGTCGATGTTTTTCCTCATGCGGCTCTCAGGCAGCGCGGCCACCTGGACACTTTGACCTTTCGCCTCTCAGCAGAAATCTCCTGATTTTCTTTGAATCGCCTCGTTACTCGCTGCCAGCACCTGGATGCTGGCGCTGCTACAGACGATGCTTTGGGTTTCCTGTTTCAATGCAGCCACATGAAACAACAAAGGGCAAAAAAACGGCTAAATGTTCAAACCTGAACATAAACACACTTATCCTGTTCATGCTAAAGAGCTGAACTGGTTCAAAAGCGACGGCCTTTGAAAGCTAACAGCTTTGAAGTGAAGAATTTCCCGCTTGCTTTTCCTGTCTGGAGGCAAAGTTTCAGATTATCTTCCTGATCTGAACTGGAGGATTTTTATGCCAGCTGTGACTCCAGCTGACAGCAGGAGAGCTGAAACCAACCGCCAAGGTTTCTAATGTTCTCAGGCAGAAACGGCCCTGCATGCCAGCAACCAAAAACAACTTTAGCCCAGAAACAACCAGCAGATGTTTCTGGATGAGTCGGGCCGTTTTGGGCTTCTTTTGGGTTTGCAGAACAAAGTGAGTGGGAACGCCACAAACCCAGGCTGTAATCTCCGCTCCGCTTGCAGGGCAGATCCCTGTTTTTGTTCCCATTGATGCAAACATGCAGCAGCCACAGAAACGCAGCAAACAGTTTTTCTCCCCGTTCTGTCAATGGATCCCTTCACTCTTTCATGCCGATTGTTTCCATGCAGAAAGCTCCCATTAATCTAGTTGTTTATGGCGTTTTTATTTTGTGTTGGTTAGCAGAGCGAGAGAGGAAGCTGCTGCGCTCTGATTTCAGATTTATGCTTGATTCGACCTTCACGTCTAAAATGATTCCACAGAAAGACGACATGAACGCTGTGAGTGGGAGCAGCTATTCTGGGCCGGCCTTCATCCTCTGCTTGATGCTTTTCCAACTCCTGGACAGAAATGGGACTTTCCTCTGATTCACCGCTAGAAAAACTGAGCTGGGCTGGAAATGCACAACCAAAATGTCAAAAAGTAGAAAACAGAACGTCAACAGAAAGAAAAGCTGAGCGGGATTTACAGCCAGCTGGAAACAGAAATCAGGTTTCCTCCCAGAGCTGCAGAACCAAAACCCAGAGTTTGATGATCAGATGATCGATCAGATTATCGATCTGCTTGGAGCAAGCATGAGGCAACAGTAGGCAGGAAAGACTGCTGCTTAACAGGCAGAAACCAAACAAAACACCAACAGATCCTTTAAATGGAGGAACACGTCGCCCCTCCCCCACCTGCTGCTTCACATGGAGTGTGAACGAAACAAACATCCCAACTAATTCAAGTTGAGAAAAAACATTTCTGGTTTAATTTAATTAACATTTTAATTCAACTGGAGTCAAAATGTAAACAGACAAAATAAAAATGTTCTGGTTTATTTTGTTAACAGTGGAGATAAAAAAGTTTAATAATTCACTGAGAGGTTATAATAAATAGGATTATTATAACTAATAAAAAACTATTTTTGATTCTTCCAGCTGCAGCATGATGAGTTTTTGTTTTTCTGTTTAGAATAAAACATGATGAAGTTGTTTATCATTCTGTGGTTTATGCGGCACTGAGAGTCTCACAGGAAAAGATTATTGTGAAGGTGGTCCAGCATTAAATCTCCTCACACGTCATTCCCAAAGTTAATTTCAGTTTTCCAAGAAGTTCAGCCCACAAAGCGGCTCAGCAGATAAACAGCAGGACGACCGAACCGCCGATACTGAACTTCACTGCAACTTCACTGCAACTTCACTGCAACTTCACTGCACCGTCGCATTTCATCCTCGCAGAACCGTCAGATTATACTTTCCAGATCTGCTGAAGCCGGACCGGATTGGATTGGCTCCCAGCCGGATCCGGATCGGCTCACTGCCGGATCCGGATTGGCTCCCTGCCGGATCCGGATCTGCTCACTGCTGGGAGTTTTATTCATTATTTCTGCCTGAAGAGTGAAAAACGAGGTGACGTGACGTAAACATTACATTTGTGAAGAAAGTATTGAAACGCATTTTCATCAGCTGCTCTTCCAAGAAAATCAAACTCATGTGAGATGAGTT
>NW_026562444.1:305000-370000 GCF_027474105.1 Poeciliopsis prolifica
TTATTAATGCACTTCTGTCACATAATAAGACTGGATGTCACTAAATAAACAAATTAAAATAATAAAAAGCTCCATGGACATTTCTGGAGGCCTGAATGCAGAAAAAGTCAAATTCTGCATCTGCCAACAAGCTCAGCACAGCAGGGGGTCCAGATCCGGTCATCAGGTTCGGATCGGAACAGGAAAGTTATGTTTGAAACGTTTTTACTAACCTGGACGTAAGAGAACTGATCGATAGTTAGTTTGAATTCAACAGAAGTCAAAAAATGTCCCAGTCAAAGTTCAGCATCAACAGCATCGTCTTTAGATCCAGATCCAGCGGTGCGGACCGGATCTGTTGGGTAACAGCAGGAAGCCAACGCCTCCCTCTGACGCGTCTTAAACACATTTTCCTCGGTCCGAAAAGAAAAAGTGGAAAAATGGTTTCCGTCCTGCAGCTGCTGGCGTCAAAGATTTTAGATCCAAAGAAACGTCTCCACATCAGGAATGACCGACCCAAACAAGGCTCTGGATTTCTAGTTTAGCTGAATATTAACCGAGACGGATCAGAACCGGTTTCAATCGATCAGAACCGGTTCATCAGCAGGAACCTCAGTGTCAGCACCATTTCATTTTTATTTCTTAAGTATCTGAAATGATCTCTGTTCAGTTTCACTGAGCTGAACCATAAATGTGAGGAGAACCGGATTCAAACTGGAAGCAGAAATAACATTTAAACCAAGACATTAGAAAACAGACCAAAGGTCAGGTTAACTCAGGCCGCAGCACCGGGTCGGATGTTTGATTTATTTGGTCATAAATAAATCAATTTGTGTTTAACAGACTGGAGTTTGGATCAGATTTCATCCTTTAATCAAACAAATTCACAGCAAATCCAACTGGAAACCCGAAGAGAAGTTTGTTAAACTGCAAAGATCCTGAATCAAATTATAAAAGCTTCACTAAATTAGAACGCTTCAAAATTTTATGTTTGCATAAACTCCCCTGCATTCTGCATGCTGAATCTTCACAAGTGCAGACAGAGTGTTTGCACAGCGTAGCATGAGATTAGGATGTGCTACTGGGTCGTTTCCAAGCAGTCGTGTCTGATATGTTTTACATCTGTAATGCAGCTGTTTCACACGTTCAGCATAACGAGTGGCAGAAGGACAGATTGCATCTGATCAGTCGGCAATAAAAAGAGAAATGTCTCCAAGCAGCAATTAAAATCAAATCAGAAAAAGATCAACTGCTGTGAAAACATGTTGGCATCAGGCTGTGAAAAACAAGTCCAGACCAAATTAAAGGCTCAAAGAGCAGAACCGCGGATCTTAAACCAACTCTGGTTTTATCTGAAGGGACAGAAACAAACGAGTTTCACTCTCCACCTCGTTTCCCTCCATCGGGAGGCTCTGAGGACATGTGGACGGAGTTGGACCGGGCCGGGAGGAGTTGGACCGGGCCGGGAGGAGTTGGACCGGGCCGGGAGGAGTCGGACCGGGCCAGGAGTTGGAACGGACCGAGCCGGGAGTCGGACCGGGCCGGGACTCAGGACGTGTCCGGATCCAGAGGAATGCTGAAAGCCGGACAGGAAGCCGAGACGAGCTAAAACGGTCCAGGAAGGAGGGAGGAGAACCGAGGCGATTTAATCCTTGGGCTGATATCAGCGGTTCGCTTCCAGCTAACGCAGAGAAAAGATCCGACTTCATTTCCTGTCTTGTGATCATTCAGTAACTGAGACGTTTGAATCAACAGCAGCTCGTTGTTCTGCGATACAAACTGAAATACTTTTTGCCTCCAGCTGGAAGGTGAATGAAGTTTCTGTCTGAAGTTTCAAAAAGCTGTGAAACCCAAACGAAGCTCATCCTTGAGTCCTAATCTTCACTGCGACGCGTTGATAGTCAAAACATCGAGAGACGATACCGGGCCGACCGGAACCAGCAGAACGCTGAAGGACCCGATTGGAAGAGGAAGAGATCTGATGATGAAGAGCAGCTGGAGTTTAATCCTGATGCTTCGTGACGATGAGGAAGATTCTCATTTAAAAACTGATAATTATTCATTTTTATGCAACATGGCTGAACGTCTGGCTTGATTCCTAATCAAGTAGGAATTTAACGATGAAACTTAATGTAACGTTTTGTTGATTCTCTGCTTTTCTGACTTAAAGCTGCTGAAATGAACAAAAAATTTTTTTACAAATAAAATCAGATTTATCATTCATAGCATCAGAAACAAATTTTGAAAATATTTTCCTCACTAAAGGAATATGATTTATTCCTCTGACCTGCACAGCAGCTGATCATATTTATTAATTTACTGATTTAATTGATGCTCTGATGGAACAAACTGATCATAATGTTAATGTTTTCATTTATAATCAATAACTGAAGTTATTTGATGAATAATTTGGAAAATGCTCATCGTTTGTCGTTTATTCTGGGTTTTTTTTTTTTTTTTTTTCCACTTTTTGGATCTTTGCAGCGACGCTTCACTCCCGACAGAAAATGTTTTCAATCCGTGTTAGAAGACAAACAAGCGTCTCCGTTGATCAATAAATCCATCAATAATCTGGATTTTATTTAATGCAAAGTGAGTTTTTATTCTGTCCAGATCATTTTATTTATAGAGATCCAATTCTTAGGAAAAATGTCTTCTTGGGACGCATTATAGAAAAAACACAGAATTTACATCCGTTTATGAATTTTACTTTTGGATTTTATTATGATTATTGTTTTTATTTTGCCCGTCTTTTTTCTCTTTTGTTTTATTCCTCCTTTCTAATCCCATTTAATCCCTTTATATAATCCAACAAACTGCATTCAGTAGAAGGAACTTTTAAACTCAATCGATTCATTGTTTAATATTTACAGATCATTTATTGATGTATTTTTAACTTATTCACTTCACAATCAGTGTCCACACACACACACACACACACCACACACACACACACACACCACACACACACACACACACACACACACACAATACACACAGTTATTTATATTGATTTTTAATCCACCATATTTTTTCTTTGCTATTATATGAATTATTATTATTTTCTTTTGAAAGAAAAAGCCAACAGATCGTCCCCCAGCTGTTGCTGCATCCTGCCTGTCAGCTGGCTGAAAACGCTGCGGTCGGTTCATATTTACTCCTCTCTCAGACTCATCCCGGTCCGGAGGGCAGTGGGGCGTTCGGACCGGGTTCGCCCCCAGCCGAGGGAACCGAGCGACTTCCTGTCTGGGTTTCGGTCTCCACTCGCAGCCTTGACTCTTTGTTTGGTTTCCCACAGCACCGTCCGCCTCCCTGCAGCTAACTGCTGCAGCAGCCGAACATGAACTATGTGCCTCTTTAAACTGCGTGTTATTTTAACAGCAACACATAAAGCAGCAGCTGAGCTCAGCTGCCTCTTTTCCCCACCGGCAGAAATAAAAATGATGTCAGAAATCAGATCCCAACGCTGCGGCGACAGCCTCGCTCCAAACATAACCAGACGTGACATTTACACCAGAACTGCTGTTAGTGAAGCAGCTCCAGTGGAGAAGTGTGAGAATATATAATCGGTTTAGTTTCTCCCAGTTTACACACAAAGAAAACCAGTTCCCAGACAGGAACATGATTACGTTCCCAGTCGGTGGAATTCGAACCATTCAGGCGACTCGACTCGGAGTCGAGGAGTTTATGGTCATGAAGAAATGCTCTCATACTCGACCTCTTGACCCCCAGCATCCATCACGTTGCGGCGCCATGATGGACATCAGGAGCGTTGAACTGTTTCCTCCGTTGATTTTCCCAGTAAATCCACAGCTCCTACTGGTTCCAGCTTCATCTGCAGATTCATCTGCAGCTGCATCTCCAGATTCATCTGCAGATTCATCTGCAGATTCATCTGCAGATTCATCTGCAGATTCATTTGCAGCTTCATCTGCAGCTTCATCTGCAGCTTCATCTGCAGATTCATCTGCAGCTTCATCTGCAGCTTCATCTGCAGATTCATCTGCAGCTTCATCTGCAGCTTCATCTGCAGCTTCATCTGCAGATTCATCTGCAGCTTCATCTGCAGCTTCATCTGCAGATTCATCTGCAGCTTCATCTGCAGCTTCATCTGCAGCTTCATCTGCAGATTCATCTGCAGCTTCATCTGCAGATTCATCTGCAGATTCATCTGCAGATTCATCTGCAGATTCATTTGCAGATTCATCTGCAGATTCATCTGCAGCTGCATCTGCAGCTGCAGCTTCATCTGCAGATTCATCTGCAGCTTCATCTGCAGCTTCATCTGCAGATTCATCTGCAGCTTCATCTGCAGCTTCATCTGCAGCTTCATTTGCAGATTCATCTGCAGCTTCATCTGGTTAGACTTAGACTTAGACTTGACTTGGGAAGACTGCCTCAGGAAATTATAGTTACCAGCAGCTCACAGGCAAGCAGTAAGCATACACAAAATACAAAAAAATACAAATTAAATACAAAACAAAGAATATAAATACAACACAAAAGGAAATTATAGCAATTTGGTGGATAGATTGACCAGTGATATGGTATTGCACTGTATGGTTTGGCCTGATAATATGGAGTTCACATTTGTAGAAAAACTACTCCTTCTTCCCTCTGTCCTGTGTCACCTCCGACCCCCCAGTGAGGAGTTGTACAGTCTGAAGGCGTGGGGGACAAAGGAGTTCTTGAATCTATTGGTCCGGCACTTGGGAAGCAGCAGTCTGTCGCTGAACAGGCTCCTCTGGCTGCTGATGACGGCGTGTAGAGGGTGGCTGCTATCGTCCATGATGTCCAGCAGTTTGTTCAGTGTCCTCGCCTCTGCCACCGTCACCAGAGAGTCCAGCTTCATGCCGACCACAGAGCCGGCACGCCTGATCAGTTTGTCCAGTCTGGACGTGTCCTTCTTGGATGTGCTGCCTCCCCAGCACACCACGGTGTAGAAGGGGAGACTGGCGATCACTGACTGGGTAGAACATCCACAGCAGTTTGCTGCAGATGTTGAAGGACCGCAGTCTCCTCAGGAAGTACATCCTGCTCTGCACCTTCCCGTACAGGTGGCTGCTGTGTTTTGACCAATCCAGTTTACTGTCCAGCCACAGCCCGAGGTACTTGTAGGAGCCCACGACCTCAACCTCCGTTCCCTCTAGTACGACTGGTCTCGGCTTTGGTCTGGACCTCCCAAAGTCTATAACCAGCTCCTTCGTCTTAGAGGTGTTGAGTTCCAGGTGGTTTGTGTGGCACCAGAGAGCAAAGTCCCTCACCAGACAGCGATATTCCTCTCCGTCGTCCCTGATACATCCGACTATGGCTGTGTCATCTGCATACTTCTGTATGTGGCACAGCTCCGAGTTGTAGTGGAAGTCAGAGGAGTACAGGGTGAAGAGAAGAGGGGCCAGCACTGTGCCCTGAGGGGCTCCTATGCTGCTGACCACAGTGTCAGACACGGTGTCCTTCAGCCTGACATACTGCGGCCTGTTGGTGAGGTAACTATGGATCCAGGTGACCAGGTGCTGGTCCACTCCCATGCTGTTTAGTTTGTCCTGGAGCAGAAGGGGCTGGATTGTATTAAAGGCACTGGAGAAGTCCAAGAAAAGGATCCTCACTGTGCCACTGCCCTTATCCAGGTGGGAGTGGGCCCGGTGCAGCAGGTAGAGGATGGCATCCTCCACACCAACATCTGCCTGGTAGGCGAATTGCAGGAGGTCCTGAGCATGTTCCACCTGAGGTCTGAGGAGGCCGAGGAAGAGCCGCTCCAACGTCTTCATCAGGTGTGAAGTGAGTGCCACGGGCCGAAAGTCATTCAGCTCGCTGGGCCTGTTCTTCTTGGGCACTGGGACGATGCAGGATGTCTTCCAGAGGGTGGGCACTTCCCTTAGCTGCAGGCTGAGGTTGAAGATCCGCTGTAGTGGCTCTCCCAGTTCAGCAGCGCAGGTCTTCAGCAGCCTTGGACACACCTGGTCCGGCCCTGCTGCTTTCCTGGGCTTGAGCTTCCTCAGCTGTTCTCTGACCTGGTCTGTGGTGATGTGGGGTGGAGGTTGTGCTGAGGTGTGTGGGGGGGTTGTCAGTGTTTTTGTTGTCTGTGGGGAGGTGTGTGGTAAGGAGCAGAGGTGGCTGCAGTGAGAGAGGGGGTTGGGGGGGCACAGACTGGTTGAACCTGTTGAAGAAGTTGTTCAGGTCGTTTGCCCTCTCCATTGTTCCCTCAACGACTCTGGTCTTTGTGTTGAGGCCAGTGATGGTCCTCACACCTTCCCAGACCTCCCTCATGTTGTTCTCTCTCAGCTTCTGCTCCACCTTTCTCCTGTAGCTGTCTTTTGCTTCCCTCACACACTGCTTCACCTCCTGCTGTGCTGCCTTCATGGCCTCCCTGTCTCCTCTCCTGAAGGCAACCTTCTTCTTGTTGAGGACAGTTTTGACTTCCCGCGTTACCCAAGGCTTGTTATTAGGGTAACAGCGGACAGTCTTAGCAGGGGATACCACATCTGCGCAGAAGTTCAGATAGTCCGTCAGGCAGTGTGTCAGCCCCTCTATGTCCTGGCCATGCGGGCTGAACAGTGCATCCCAGTCCGTGGTGTTATAACAGTCTCTCAGAGCACTCTCCATCTTGGTTGTATCTGTAGATGCTGCAGACAGCAGGAACCAAACCTGCCCCTCCTGAGAACAAGACTGTGAAAGATTTCCACTGTTTCGTCATAAACGTCGTTTCCTCGGACCTGGAGCAAACGTCCAGATGCTAACCAGCTCATGTGATGCTAGGCTACATGGAGGTTTTCTCCAGTTACTGATAATTAGATGTGAACTTTCTCCATGATGAAATATTTCATTGCATCTTAATGATCTTAAGGATTATATATTTGAACATTAATCTTCATTTATCGTCAACATTTTCTCTGCAAAGTCACAATGAACAGCTATTCATCACCGTCTTCTTTGCTCTTCAAAATGTTTATGATAAAATGATAAGTTTGTTTTTTGACCATTTCCTCATTGAAATCAGATGAATAAAAGTGATTTTAGAGCTGAACGCAGACCGGCTGTTTGACGTCCTGCATGCTGGGTTGGGACTCAAACATCACAGCCAGTCAGAGTTGAAGTTACGCCTGTGATTCATGAGAGCAGGAAGTCAAAGAGCCAAAATGATAATGTGCAAAAAGGAGCCGAGATCAGAGGAAGCAGGAGACGCATCAACGACCAGAACGACATCTTTACTGCTGTCTGAATGTCTGAATGTCTCAGACCCATCAGGATTCTCCTGTCTCAGTTTCGATGGTTTCCAGGCTCATCCATGTTTGTGGCGACTTTGGACCTGAACGTGGCAGAGGAACTGGACTTGTAGCTCCGATCCCGCCTGGAACGCTTTGGGATTTCCCACAACATGCTGGAACGTTGGTGAAGGAGAAGTCTGAGTTTTATTCCTGGACTTGGAGAAGCAGAAGACGACAGATGGACGGATAAATAAAGAACAGCAGCCAGGCTCTGCAGATCAGCTTATTGTGTTACTTTTAAAAAGTTTGCTGAAATTAAACCACATAATGACATCAGATGATGCTGTTGCTTCTGCCGCCAACCAGGAGCTGGCTAAAGCAAGCCATCCAGCAAGAAAAACCAGGAAACGCTGATCTAAAAATGTCTCTTCTCCAAGGTTAAGGACAAATCCTTCAGTGCACGCAAAGCAATGACCTCCAGGTCAGAAACAGAAGCATGTCAGTGATTTGTGTCTAAAAATGCCTCAGACTCCCAGCAGTTGTGTATCAATGTTATCTAAAACCCTGGTGAAGACAAAGACCGGAGCAGTTTGGCTGTTCATGTCAGAGGCTCTTCCAGATCCGCTTCCAGCTCGGATCTGTAAATTCCTCCCGGCTCGGGTCGACGGCGCCACAGGTGTCGTGTTTCAACATTAAAACAGGCCATGAAGCGAAGGCAGGAGGGGAGAGAAACTGTGTAGCTCCGTCATTAAAAGCTGCTGCAGATCGAGGGCCGGGCCGGCCTTTGTTGCGGCGGGACGATTAACAGCGATGATTGGGCCGTTCCTTTTTATGGCTTTTAATGAGAAATGCAGCTGAGGCTTTTAAAACCGACTCCTTGAAAACGGAGCGTGGAGCAGAAGTCGGACTCTCTGGGCTCGTCTGGGTAAAGCAACTGTTTGCGTGATTTTCCTGGAATCGTGAAGTGATCAAATATCGTCTCCAGAACTGAGCCTGGACCGCCAGAGCTGCAGCTGCTGCAGCCGTTCCTGTTTGCTTATCATTTATCTTCGACGGGGTTTATTTTCTGACAGCATAACTGCATCACAGCTGTGCCAACTCAGACCATAAACCTGCATATTCCCACAAACCCCCAAATAACACCGGGCTTCGCTGATGTTACCCACAATGCATTTCACTGACAGGAAACATGATCGGGATCTTGTTAGTTTTCTCGACTCAAATTCACTGATTTCTGCATCCAGTCCAGGTCAGATGACACAAAACAATCCCAAAGTTTCTGATACTTTTTATTTGCAGCAGTTTTTTAAACAATAGTTTGATGGGAATGAATCGTGGCTCCGCCCTCCGGTCCACGTTTTGCCACAAACTCATTCAAAAACGTTGCATTCAGTTCAGACCCTGAGCAGAGCACGACCTTTGACCTGTTCTTTGTAACGTTGCTAAGCGACTTTACTGTCACTAAAACTGTGATCACTACAAACACACACCTGAGGCAGAGCTGCTCTCTGATTGGCTAACAGCCGAGGCCCCACACCTTCAGGTCAAAACAAAAACAAACCGACTGAATGAGCCGTGTCAACACACACACTGCAGGTAACACACACACTGCAGGTAACACACACACTGCAGGTAACACACACACTGCAGGTAACACAACTGCAGGTAACACACACACTGCAGGCAACACACACACTGCAGGCGACACACACTGCAGGTAACACACACTGCAGGTAACACACACTGCAGGCAACACACACACACTGCAGGTAACACACACACACTGCAGGTAACACACACACTGCAGGCAACACACACACTGCAGGTAACACACACTGCAGGTAACACACACTGCAGGTAACACACACACTGCAGGTAACACACACACTGCAGGTAACACACACACTGCAGGTAACACACACACTGCAGGTAACACACACTCCGGGTCAGCGACCTGCTGCCGGATCACTATTGGACGCAGTCAGACCAGAACCAGCCAATCACATCATGCTATGAAGGAATCATTTGATGAGACTTTAATTAACGAGATTCCAGTTTAAAAGACGTTTCAGATGTTTTTCCTGCAGGAAGCTTCGTTCTCAGGTGGATTTTAAACATGTCTGACGTTTTAATCTCGTTTTTATTTTAAAGTTTCTCACAGGTTGGAGAGTCCAAGACCAGAACCGATTAACATCCCTCTCTTCTTAAAGGGTGACGGCAGATCACCGCCAAAAAAACAAGTTTGTTTCCAGCAAAAAGATTCTGAGATTAAACTCTGAATTTTTGTAGAAAACTTGGACATTTCTGAGTTGTAAAAGTCAAAAATTTGCAAGAAAAAATTATGAAATTTTAAGACTAATCTCCAAAAAACAAAAGAAATTCCTCAGTTTCAAAAGTAAAAAAAATTCCACTTTTGGAACCCAGAAAATGTCAAAAAGTCTAAAAATTTTGGGCTTTTAAAACTGAGAAAATTTCTGAGTTTTGTGGTAGAAATTTCCTCTCTTCTATCTGAAACCGAAATAAATCATTTCTTAAACACAGAGCCGAAATCTGCAGCAGTTTGTGAGTTCTGGTCTCAGTTCTGTAACTTTCCTGTAAAAATCCACCGGGGGAAATTCTGGCTGATTGTCGCTGTGCAGGAAAACGGCTTTTCGTTTCAAACGCTCTGGATTTGTGGAAACACTATTTATAGATGCAGCGCCGAGTCCGGTCCAGACTGTTTTGGCTGCAGCTCAGTAATTAGAGACACGCAGGATTCTGCTGCAGGATGCATCCCAGTCAACACCGTCTGAGGCACCAGACAGCATCAAGCAGCATCAGGCAGCATCATGCAGCATCAAGCAGCACCAGGCAGCATCAGGCAGCATTAGGCAGCATTAGGCAGCATCAAGCAGCATCAAGCAGCATCAAGCAGCATCAGGCAGCATCATGCAGCATCAGGCAGCATCAGGCAGCATTAGGCAGCATTAGGCAGCATCAAGCAGCATCAGGCAGCATCATGCAGCATCAAGCAGCACCAGGCAGCATCAGGAAGCATTAAGCGCAATCAAGCAGCATCAGACAGCATCATGCAGCATCAGGGCATTAGGCAGCATGTCTGTGTTTCTGCTCATCCTCTTCAGAGACACAGCAGAGAAAATGACTCTTTCTTTCAACCTGCTGCTTTTCTCACCACAGGCAACAAGCCGTCCTCCAGTTTCCAGAGGAAACGCTGAGCGAACATCACACACCCTGCAGCTGAGGCGTTTCACACCACAACGCTGCTGCTCTGCGATTCCGAAGCCAAATGGCAGATAAAGAAAGTGGAATGAACATCTGTGCAGAGTTTGAGTCCTGCGTAACGAAACGGTCTCAGTTCTGCTCAGATGAATCGGTTCAGTCTCTTCTCCACATTTGAGTTTCCAGTTTCACAGAACGAAACATTCCCAGGATTTAGAGAAGAATTAAATAAATAAAGCAGAAAAATCAAAGCAATTCTACAGAAAAACGTAATGAAATGAAAACATTGATGGAGGCAGATTGTCAGGATGATGCAGAAAACATGGCGTCTGATCAAATCTATGGAAAACAGAAATATCTCTAATTTTAGAGCCGAGCTGCATGTTGATACTAACGGTGAACATTTTTTGTTCCCAAAAGTTTTTTTTCCAGCATCTCGGAGGAAAACTTGTAAAAGAAAGTGAGTTTTTTGTTTTACTTCAAAATAAAAGCATCAAACAGCCTCAGTATAAAAGCTCCAACTGAAGGATTTATCTCTGCCTGCGACCGACTTCACAACAACTAAACGATGTTGTGGCTTTTTAATTTCCATATTTCATGCCAGGAGAATCTGTAAACACGTCCTGCAACACGTCTGTCCTGGAAAACAAACACCAGAAAATACTATTTATGACAGGAAGCGGCTCTGCAGCAACATGACTTTATCCACAACTCTGGGATTTGATTTCATGTTTGAAGAATTAACTGCAGTTATGTGAACCTCAGCAGAACCTCAGCAGAACCCCAGCAGAACCCCAACAGAACCTCAGCAGAAGAGCAGAACCTGAGCAGAACCTCAGCAGAACCTCAGCAGAACCCCAACAGAACCTGAGCAGAACCTCAGCAGAACCCCAACAGAACCTCAGCAGAACCCCAACAGAACCTGAGCAGAACCTCAGCAGAACCTCAGCAGAACCTGAGCAGAACCTGAGCAGAACCTCAGCAGAACCTCAGCAGAACCTCAGCAGCAGTGACTGAAACAACGTGTTCAAATACGATGATCCAGAACATCCAGAACATGAACCCATAAAGTCCAAACTGCTGCTTTTTGGTTTTAAACTGTTGTCATTGCAACTGGATCAGGCATTAAACGATCACCGAAAAGAGAAATAAAAACTTTTGCACAAAATGAAGAGAAGGTTGTTCATCTTTTATCAAACATGTCAGACAGAAAATAATGTATTAAACTAATGCAATAATCATCCAGTAGCTTTTAATGGTTTCGCTTCAATATCCTTAAATATACATGAATATAAACCGTTTTTAATTATATTAATTATGCCAAAAATAAGCTTTAAAAAAACAACAACAGGGTTTTATAAGCTGACAAATAATAAAAATATCAAAAGTCTTGTGATTAAACAAGGCAGAAAACAAAATGACAAAATTCTAGAATATAAACTAAAAGTTTTTGATTAGAGGAATAAATTCTATATTTTATAATTTATTATATTAATAATATTTGTAGTTTTAAAACAACTACAAATTTAGAAATTCCTGGATTAAAAAAAGATTTTGTAAAAAAAAAAAAAAGACCAAAACTATGAATGAGGAAAATTTTCTGAAATGTTAACAGATTAAAAACTGAGATGAAACTCAGAGGTTCGAATCATCAGAACTTTAAAAGCCGACTTCAGAACTTCACAGAGAATTTTATTACAACTGAACCAGAGACTGAAAGTTTCTTTGTTCCGTCTGTGTTTAGTTAGAAACACAAAGCCAACGACCGTCTGCCTGTCTGGTTCTGAAGCAGCATAAAACCCGGACCTGCGGCGCTGCGGCCCACCGGACGAACCGCCGGCCCGTCGCGGGACCGGCGCCACGCTGCACTGCGGGGGAAACACTCTGGTACCGCAGTGTTTGCTTTACACCCGCACCTTTAAGTTCTCATGACCTCTGACCTTTCATTCCACTAAAAACTCCTTCAGGATTTCAAAACTGGCTCGGCACCAATCAGAGGACAGGAAGGGCTTTCAACCAGGAAGTCGGAGTTAACGGCCGTTACAGATCCAGATGAGGTAGAACTGGTTTTAAAATCTGTTTCCCTGCACCTGAACTCTCAGGAATGACTCTACCTGGATGACATCATCACTCCCAGGTGTGGTTTACTGATGTAGTAAAACCAAATGGATCCAGCAGCCTCAGCACACATGTCCCAACCGCTTACTGGCCTATTTAAAGGAAAACATTTCCAGCAGACGAAAAATGAAATCCATTAAAAAAAGTAAAAGTTATTTTATGTCTTTCTGAGTTCAGGAGGAATAAGATCAGAAACCCGACGGTTCGGTTTGGACAGAATTTTGTCAGCAGAGGATGAAAGTCGGCATCTCAAGAGAAACGTCATCAGGCAGCAGCCTGAGCGTCCAACTATTAGAGTTCAATTCATCAATTCATTTCTATCCAGATTCATCAAAATGTTTTAAGTTTCAAGCATCTCACATGCTGAGGTGAGTCAATCATCATCAATGCAGACAGCCTGCAGAAAACTGGGCAAACTGGAATTATGAAAATAAATTTCTTTAAAAAAAAACATTTTCAGTTGAAACCTTTTGGGCTGGGACGAGATGTTGCACACCTGGATGCATTTTGCCAAACTGCAATAAAAATATTTATTCTGCGTCACATCGGTTGGTTTACAGCAGTAAAGTGATTATTGGCAGGTAATTGATAAAATGCTTACATCATTTTATCAATTATTCCCTGAGATTTTCATCAAATTTCTCATTTAATGGAAACAGCAAAGAATCGACAGAGTTTTGGTCGCCTCTGAACCGCAGCGACCGACCGTCACACAAAGACCATGTGAGACTCACCTGGTGAGACGTGCAGCAGGAAAACAAACAGAAGAATGAGCCTCATGCAGACTGACGAAGTGTGACTGACTGACGATGTGACTGACTGACAATGTGACTGAAGATGTGACTGAAGATGTGACTGACTATGTGACTGAAGATGTGACTGACTATGTGACTAAAGATATGACTGACTATGTGACTAAAGATGTGACTGACGATGTGACTGAAGATGTGACTGAAAATGTGACTGACGATGTGACTGAAAATGTGACTGACGATGTGACTGATGATGTGACTGAAAATGTGACTGACGATGTGACTGAAAATGTGACTGACGATGTGACTGACTGATGATGTGACTGAAGATGTGACTAAAGATGTGACTGACGATGTGACTGAAGATGTGACTGAAAATGTGACTGACGATGTGACTGACTGATGATGTGACTGAAGATGTGACTAAAGATGTGACTGACGATGTGACTGAAGATGTGACTGAAGATGTGACTGAAGATGTGACTGATGATGTGACTGAAAATGTGACTGACGATGTGACTGACTGACGATGTGACTGAAGATGTGACTGAAGATGTGACTGATGATGTGACTGAAATGTGACTGACGATGTGACTGACTGACAATGTGACTGAAGATGTGACTGAAGATGTGACTGAAGATGTGACTGAAAATGTGACTGAAGATGTGACTGAAGATGTGACTGACAATGTGACTGAAGATGTGACTGATAATGTGACTGACGATGTGACTGACTGACGATGTGACTGACGATGTGACTGAAAATGTGACTGACGATGTGACTGACTGACGATGTGACTGAAAATGTGACTGACGATGTGACTGAAAATGTGACTGATGATGTGACTGAAGATGTGACTGAAGATGTGACTGAAGATGTGACTGACAATGTGACTGAAGTTGTGACTGACGATGTGACTGACAATGTGACTGAAGTTGTGACTGACGATGTGACTGAAGATGTGACTGAAATGTGACTGACGATGTGACTGACTGACGATGTGACTGACTGATGATGTGACTGACGATGTGACTGAAGATGTGACTGATGATGTGACTGAAAATGTGACTGACGATGTGACTGACTGACAATGTGACTGAAGATGTGACTGAAGATGTGACTGACTATGTGTGACTAAGGATGTGACTGACGATGTGACTGAAGATGTGACTGACTATGTGACTGAAGATGTGACTGATGATGTGACTGAAAATGTGACTGACGATGTGACTGACGATGTGACTGACTGACTATGTGACTGAAGATGTGACTGAAGATGTGACTGACTATGTGACTAAAGATGTGACTGAAGATGTGACTGACGATGTACTGACTGATGATGTGACTGAAGATGTGACTAAAGATGTGACTGACGATGTGACTGAAGATGTGACTGAAAATGTGACTGACGATGTGACTGACTGACGATGTGACTGAAAATGTGACTGACGATGTGACTGACTGACGATGTGACTGAAAATGTGACTGACGATGTGACTGACTGACGATGTGACTGAAGATGTGACTGAAGATGTGACTGATGATGTGACTGAAATGTGACTGACGATGTGACTGACTGACAATGTGACTGAAGATGTGACTGAAGATGTGACTGACTATGTGACTAAGGATGTGACTGACGATGTGACTGAAGATGTGACTGACTATGTGACTGACTGACTATGTGACTGAAGATGTGACTGAAGATGTGACTGACTATGTGACTAAAGATGTGACTGAAGATGTGACTGACGATGTGACTGACTGATGATGTGACTGAAGATGTGACTAAGATGTGACTGACGATGTGACTGAAGATGTGAATGAAAATGTGACTGACGATGTGACTGACTGACGATGTGACTGAAGATGTGACTGAAGATGTGACTGATGATGTGACTGAAAATGTGACTGAAGATGTGACTGATGACAATGTGACTGAAGATGTGACTGAAGATGTGACTGAAGATGTGACTGACTATGTGACTGAAGATGTGACTGACGATGTGACTGAAAATGTGACTGACGATGTGACTGACTGACGATGTGACTGAAAATGTGACTGAAGATGTGACTGACGATGTGACTGAAGATGTGACTGATGATGTGACTGAAGATGTGACTGATGATGTGACTGACGATGTGACTGAAGATGTGACTGAAGATGTGACTGAAGATGTGACTGACGATGTGACTGAAGATGTGACTGATGATGTGACTGATGATGTGACTGAAGATGTGACTGACGATGTGACTGAAGATGTGACTGAAGATGTGACTGATGATGTGACTGACGATGTGACTGAAAATGTGACTGACGATGTGACTGACTGACGATGTGACTGACTGATGATGTGACTGACTGATGATGTGACTGACGATGTGACTGAAGATGTGACTGATGATGTGACTAAAATGTGACTGACGATGTGACTGAAGATGTGACTGACTATGTGACTGACGATGTGACTGACTGACAATGTGACTGACGATGTGACTGACTGACTATGTGACTGAAGATGTGACTGAAGATGTGACTGAAGATGTGACTGACGATGTGACTGACTGAAGATGTGACTGACGATGTGACTGACAATGTGACTGAAGTTGTGACTGACGATGTGACTGAAGATGTGACTGAAAATGTGATTCTGTGAAGCTCTGATGGTTTTAAACCTGCGTCTCTTTCTGTCTCACTGTCAGGAGCTTCAGGAGCTGCCAGATGATTCTTGTGGATCCAAACATCAACGTCTATCTCTACCAGTACAGGATTGATCAGCTGGACCTCCAAGCATTCAGACAACCAGAACCAGAACCAGAACCAGAACCTCATTCATCAGGTGACCCACTCAGCTTCAGTCTATTTTTAGCTCTAAGGTTTTCACTTCTTTCTTTATTGAAGGAAACCAGAAAATGAGGTGCGGAAATACCAAAGACCCACTGGGACCGACCCGAACTGGACCGGACCGAACCTCCTCTGAGGGACTGAGAGACTCCATGTTTCTATGAAACTCCTCCAGAACCCTCTCTGGGGTCAAAGGTTGACAGGAAACATGAAGTTTGTTTGGAATCAGCAGGAGGAAACAAATCCAGAAATCTAAAGTATGTTTCACTATGAGAACCAAGCTGTTGCAGCAGGAGTTTCGTGACCTGCTGCAGCAGCTGCTGCAGCTTTCCTTACCTCAGTGAAGAAGTTATCCATGGCTCCTCTTTATTGTAATCCCAGAGGATTCCCTGTGTGGACGCTGATCCAACTCATTCCCAGTTAAAACGAACCGAAACTTTCAGCGCATCGTCTTCATCCTGCCAGCCGCTGCGGGATGCTCCGTCCTTCCTTCCTTCCTTCCTTCCTTCCTTCCCTCCTTCCCTCGCTCCCTCAGCAGCGCCTTCACTCTTTGTTTCAGGAGTTTTCATCCAGTTAAAGTCCGTCTGGTCGCGCTGCGTCCTGCGCGTCTGGATGCGCCTGAGCTCCGACAGTTTGGAGCAGAGGAGAGACGCGGCTCGCCGCGGGAACTTTGGACCCTTCAGCCGGGACTCGGTGAGCCCGACCCGGACAGAGAAGCTCCTCCCCCTGCTCTTCCTCCTCCTCCTCTTCCTCATGTCTCACTGACTCCTCCTGCTGTTAACATGTGGACCAGGAGACTCTGAACGTCCAGCGCTCAGGACGGGATATGGCAAGTCAGTTTGTCATATAATCAGGACAGACGCAAAAAACAACCTTTGTGTTTTTCTAACACTTAAACCAGATGAAATGTTCCCTGTTTTTTTCCAGTTAAATTAATAAAAGTATTTCTATTTACTAAAAATCAGAAAAACATTTTTTAAAACAAAAACTAATTCACAAAACAAACATTTAGTTTAATTAAACTGAATATTTAATCATTTAGTTCAATCAGAATAAGTATTCAGAGAAACTCCTGCTAGTTTATGAAATATGGACCAATTATTCTTACCAATATGTAGTTTTATTCTTTTACATTTTTGTCTTTCTTTTGTTTTATTTTGTTTGTATTTTTTTATGCAAAGCACTTTGAACTGACCTATTGATGAAAATGTTTCATATAAATTCAATTACCAGGAACCATAAAGGATTTTATTACTGATGTTTTCTTTCTTCCTTTCTTTCTTTCTTTCTTTCTTTCTTTCTTTCTTTCTTTCTTTCTTTCTTTCTTTCTTTCTTTCTTTCTTTCTTTTTTCTTTCTTTCTTTCTTTCTTTCTTTTTCTTTCTTTCTTTCTTTCTTTCTTTCTTTCTTTCTCTCTTTCTTTCCTTCTTATATGACAGAAATATTTCTCTAAACTTCTCTGGACTAATAATTTGTTTGCTTTATATATGAATTTAGATGTTCTGGTTTGTCTTCCTCTGTTGAACAAATGTTCTTTAAATCACTTCAAGTTGAAATCATTTAAACTTGAAATCCAAAGAAAACTAACATCAAATTAAACTGATATTGTAAATTCTTTCAATGTCAGGAAATTAAATTCCAGCTTTTCTCTTTGACTTTCTTCAATAAATCAAACTGATACAGAGAAATGTGGAAAGTTTCTCTGAATTATAAATGATAAGATCTGATGCTTGGATTCTGCTGCATAGACAATAATCTGCTTCCTGCTGCAGAATCAAGTCATAAGGATCCATTACACTGATCAGCTGACATACATCAAGTCAATTAGTCAATTAGTTATAGATGAGTGACTTATAATACTGATCCTGATTCAGTTTATGATTTATATTTAAAATATTTAAAGACTGAATATTTGATCTTTGCAAAGTTAAAGGTTTATTTTAAGGTTGAAGGTGAAAGTAAGAGAATAAACTCTGTAAATATTCAACTATTGACAGTAAATTAGGAGACAAAGGTTAAATTCCAAGTTTTGCTGCTTGTACAGGCAGTAAAACCTGTTAGTCCTCAGCGTCCTGATTGGCTGCAGCACTGACACGTGACTCATAGATCAGAGCTCAAACCAGTTTCTGTTTTCAGGAAGTGAAACTCACACAGTCGCTGTGACTGAGAGCAGAAATGGAGCAGAATCAGCCGGACAGAGAAACTTTCTCCTGTTCGATCTGTTTGGATCTACTGAAGGATCCAGTGACGATTCCCTGTGGACACAGCTACTGCATGAACTGTATTAAAAGTTTCTGGGATGAAGGTGAGTAGAAGAAGAACTACCACTGCCCTCAATGTAGGGAGACATTCACATCAAGGCCTGTTTTAAAGAAGAACATCACGTTCGCAGCTTTAGTGGATCAACTGAAGAAGACTGGACTCCAAGCTGCTCCTGCTGACCACTGCTATGCTGGACCTGAAGATGTGGCCTGTGATTTCTGCACTGAGAGGAAACTGAAAGCCATCAAGTCCTGTTTGGTCTGTCTGGCCTCTTATTGTGAGAAACACCTTCAGCCTCATTATGATTCAGAGACATTTAAGAAACACAAGCTGGTGGAGCCGAACAAGAACCTCCAGGAGAACATCTGCTCTAAGCATGATGAGGTGATGAAGATGTTCTGCCGCACTGATCAGAAGTGTATCTGTTATCTCTGCACTATAGATGAACATAAAGGCCACGACACAGTGTCAGCTGCAGCAGAAAGAGCTGAGAGGCAGAGAGAGCTGGAGGAGAGACAAGGAAACATCCAGCAGAGAATCCAGGACAGAGAGAAAGATGTGAAGCTGCTTCAGCAGGAGGTGGAGGCCATCAATCACTCTGCTGATAAAACAGTGGAGGACAGTGAGGAGATCTTCACCCAGCTGATCCGTCTCCTCCAGAAAAGAAGCTCTGATGTGAAGCAGCAGATCAGATCCCAGCAGGAAACTGAAGTGAGTCGAGTCAAAGATGTTGAGGAGAAGCTGCAGCAGGAGATCACTGAGCTGAAGAGGAAAGACGCTGAGCTGGAGCAGCTCTCACACACAGAGGATCACAACCAGTTTCTCCTCAACTACCCCTCACTGCCAGCACTCAGTGAGTCCACACACTCATCCAGCATCAACATCCGTCCTCTGAGACACTTTGAGGACGTGGCAGCAGCTGTGTCAGAGCTCAGAGACAAACTACAGGATGTCCTGAGAGACTCATGGACAAACATCTCTCTGATGGTCACTGAGGTGGATGTTCTACTGTCAGAACCAGAACCAAAGAGCAGAGCTGAATTCTTGAGATATTCATGTCAAATCACATTGGATCCAAACACAGCTCACAAAAAGCTGGTTCTGTCAGAAGGGAACAGGAAGGTGACAGCGATGGGTCAACCTCAGTCTTATCCAAGTCATCCAGACAGATTCACTGATTACTGGCAGGTTCTGAGTAAAGAGAGACTAACTGGTCGTTGTTACTGGGAGGTGGAGTGGAGAGGGACAGCTTTTGTAGCCGTCGCATATAAAAGTATCAGCAGAGCAGGAGGTGGGAATGAATGTAAATTTGGAGGCAATGACAAATCCTGGGCTGTAAATTGTTTCTCAGATGGTTATCAATTTGGTCACAACAACATCTGGACCTCCATCTCCAGTCCAGTTTCCTCCAGAGTGGGAGTGTACCTGGATCACACAGCAGGTATTCTGTCCTTCTATAGCGTCTCTGAATCCATGACTCTGATCCACAGAGTCCAGACCAGATTCACTCAGCCGCTTCATGCTGGAGTTTGGTTTCACTGGTCAATAGGAGAGAGTTCTGCAGAGTTCTGTAAACGCAAGTAGATTTTCCCTGAGATTTTTTTATTTTGTCTGCAAAGTGATTTATAAATTGAGGAAGTAAAGATGTTCTAATGATCTTAAAGTTTCACTTGTTTCATGTTTTAAATGAACTGAAGTTGTTTCTGTTGTTTCTTAACCTGAAAACGTTCATAAAACTTCAGATTCTCTGTAAAAATGAAAACAAAAGAAAATAAAAGAAATTAATTCAAATCATCTAATGAGTCTCTGAGTCGTTTTCACTACAGGAAGAAACTTATCACTTCAGGAAACATAGAGATAAAACTGGATATTGTTTTTTAAAGATGTAATAAAATCATTAAAATAGAGACAAGTCAGAAAGTCTTTCCCATAAATTCATCCAGCTGTCAGGATTCATTTTCCTTTCTAATCCCTGGATATTCTCCCAGAATCTCACACATTTATAAACTTTGTTTTGTAAAAACGACTTTTAATGATATTCTGTTCAAAAGTTTGAATTTTGCAGAATGAAAACAGATTTTGCTCTGATGGATCATCCAGGATTTATCCTGGTTCTTCTGGTTCCTGTTACCTAAATCCAAGTTTCAAAACATTAAAAACATGATATTATATCCTGACTTCACTTTGGAATTACAGCTGTAAAATGTCCTCATTATATTCACTAAATTAAGTTTTGATTCATTTTTCACACGTTAAAAAGCAAAAGTGACTGAACTTGTTGAGCTCATTTGATCTGTTTTTCACCACTGATGCTTTATAATTAAGTTTTAAATGCTTAAAGGTTTTCCAGTAACAACAAGCTGCTCACATTCAGCACAGAAAGTTGAATATTTCTTCATTTTGTTGAGCTGCAGGATTCCTGCAGAAAGCAACACAAAGTCGTCTCCATTTAAAAATGTCAACAAATCAAGATTCTAACTCTTTGGTTCCAGATTCCAGTTTGTTCCTCATTTATGAGCTATGGAATTAAAGATTTGAGTTTTTTTTACTATAAAACTAAGCGCCTCAGTTTATTATTGTATATTTTGTTAGTATTTGTGACAAAATCTAAATCATTCTGTGACTTATCTACTCCAATGTTTAAAAAGTTATTGATCTTTTATTTTAATTGTATTAATTTAACATTTTATTGTTTTATGTTCTTAAACTTTTACATAATAAAAATTAAAAACAAAAGTTTTTCTTGATGAATTTTGTGTCTTTAATATTTGAGAAACAGATGATTCCTGCTGGACACACAAAATGATTTTTTTAAATCAAAATTTTTAATTTTCTAGTTTCCTTACATGAAAGTTTTCAGCATTTCTTCCTTTGAGGAAAACTTCCTAATTTAACGGTTTGTTTGGGTGAATTGAGCCTTTAACTGGCAGCAGGTTCAGAGCCACCAGGATCTGAACAGAATCCATCATCATTCCTGCTGGAGGCGGATTAAATGTTTCTGGATTAGAAAATCCTGGATGCACTTCCGGTTTCTCTTCCTGGAACAACCAGAATCTGCAGAGACAAAATCTAACATCTGAAAACAAACAGTCAACACACCGGAGATGACTGACTAAAATCAGTTTAATCTCTAGAGCTTTGCAAATGCTGCCACCTAGAGTCCAACTGTAGGTAATACAGAGCAGGAAAAGCTTTGATGTTTTTGTTTTTCTTTTTCAAGAAAAAGTAAGAACTAGAAACTACTGAACAAGTTACTTATATGTCAATGTGACATGAAGAAACCCGTCAATCATTCACTGACCAATCCACGGCCGCTGTTGGTCCCGAAGTCTCCGCCCCTTTTCTGGACCTCCATCAACATGTCATCACTGAGCGCCGCGGGCAAAAAGGGAAATAATATGAAATCATGTCCAAAGCTGTCAGAGGGAAACTTGATATTCAGAGAGTTTAGAGGACGGAATATAACTTGCTAGATTGACCTCAAGTCGACCTCATGTTGACCTCATGTTGACCTCACGTTGACCTCACGTCCTGTTGAATGAAACAGCCACATGTTGGCTTGCAGTTGTAAACATCATAAGGACAGAATGAAGTCCAAACCAACATTTACAAGTGGAGGTTTTTATCTCCAGCTGATGAAAACGTTCTGCAGTAAATGATGTTTTTACATTTCTCACCTTTTATGCTGTTTTTATTTTGAAGCATTTTTCTGATTTTCACCAGCTCTTAAGTTATTCCTGGTTTTGTGCTTTTGAAATGCAGCGTTCAGACTTGCATCCAATCAGAGGGCGTGTCCCTCACTTCCACCTGGACTTGGACTATACGGTTGGTTTCTCTGCTGTTTCCTGTAAATAACAGACCTGATGAAAAACTGCTTGTAGGATTTTATCGCCTGTCGGGTGAAAAGACAGAAATGAGTTGAAATTGAATTTCACTAAATGCCATTATTTGTTTGTCTGATGTTTGATTTACTTCAGTATTAGAGCCGCATCATTTCTTCTTTTCTATTATGGTGAATCAAAAGCAACTTTAAGGAGCATAGCGCCACCTACTGTACATGAGTGTGTAGCTACTCGGCCTCACACCCATTAGATCCTGTTTCTTAATTTTGCTTTATGAAGATGAATAAATAATGGTTTCATTAATCTATAAATATTGACTGTTTCCTTCAGTTCCCAATATTCCTCCATTCTTGTTCTGTTTGTCTATTTTCAATTTTTCCTTCAGGCTCATGTATTTTTATAATTCATGATTTTTTCCCTTCTGATTCTTTCACTGATATTTGGATTTTATGTCAATATCTTCCTTATCTTCATGCCACCTTTAAGCCATGTTTCTATTTCACTTGTAATTATTGCATTACTGGAAAGAGAATATTAATTGTTTTAATCATATTTAAAAGCTACAAATAATCTGCTGTACTAAAGTTTATGAAAACAATCAGAACTTCTTTTTGTTTCAGATTATCAAACAAAAAATATGTTAGCAAAGCAGATTTCAGACAACAGTTTTGTTTGAAGGATAGAAATCAGTCCTAATCAATCAGGCTCTTTTTGAAAAATGTGAGTTTGTGCATTTGGTTCTATAATACTCGTGTTGCTGATTATCGTCACTAATGGTTTTCCGTACCAGTTGAAAGTCTCAGTTCTGTTGTCTGTGTTCTGGTTTAGATTCTTCCAGTCAGTTCATGTTCATCAGTCACATTCCTTCAGGTTTCCTGCAGCTGTTCTGTCTCCTCCTGATTGGTCGCACCTGCTGCTCACTTCACCCACTGCCTGTCAGCTGGCTGCAGTTTTTCCTTCCTGTCTGATGTCCTCCAGCTTCTGATTCAAATCCACATCA
Organism: Poeciliopsis prolifica; assembly: GCF_027474105.1. NCBI lineage: Eukaryota > Metazoa > Chordata > Actinopteri > Cyprinodontiformes > Poeciliidae > Poeciliopsis > Poeciliopsis prolifica. The sequence continues at coordinate 328,222 of NW_026562444.1, forward strand.
ATTTTTATCTGCAGAGGGTGAAACTTTGCATCAACAAGTGAATTCATTGACCAACAGGTTCCCAAACCACATCCATGCATCCAACTGAAGGTGGCGCTCGAGGGCAACAAACCAGCCAAGCAGAGACTGGAGGAGTTCAGTCCAACTGCTTTTCCCCTCCACTGAGCTCTTCAGGGTTCCAGTAAATATTTACACCCGATAAAAAAAAATAAAAATCTCTGCAGCAGAAAAATCTTTTCCCTCTGCAGATTTTTCTCCTTCCCTCTCAGCAGGTAGAATATCTTTCAGATGCTGCAGGAGTGAAAATTCATTCACATTCGGATCAATTTAATGATTTCACTGAAACTGTCATGAAGTTAAAATCACAGAGACAAACGCATCCCGCTTCCTCATCCGGTCCATTTTCACACGGTGCTTCTGAACATTGCCGCGCGTGCACGTGCGCTCGGGGTGCGTGTGCGCGCAGGCGGAGGACCGCCGAGCTGCAGCCGAACCGTGAAGCACAAGCCGCCGAGCGCGCAGGAAGAGCCGCAAACTGAGACTGAGGAGCGCAGAGGGAGCGTCAGAACTTCAGTCCGCACGGTAAGAGCCCCGCATGCCGCTGCGGCCCCTGGTTATTTACCCCTGCGGAGGCGCCTGGCGGCTCCTGGCGGCTCTGGGGTTTTTTTTTTCCTACCTTTTGTCTCTTTTTTCCTCCAAGCGTCTCCGTGAGGCGGACGCACCGCGCCGCTCAACGGAACCAACCAGACAAAAGATGCAAAAGGTTTTCTGACATAAAGTGAAAGAAAATGGTTGGAAATGTTTGTGGAAATGTCCTAATTAAAGTTTAAATGTCCAGAATGTGCACGCGCTCTGGAAAGGGGTGTGTCGGTCTGGAGCAACGCGCTCGAGCTCAGCCGCGTTTTTACGCTTTTATTGATGAAAATGCGCCTTTACGCGCCGCGTTCACGCTCCATCTGAACAGTTTTGAATCGAGTCCAAGTTGCCTGATGTTTGTCGGGTTCTGGTGACATCAGGGTGGGTCAGAAGATGCTTCTGTGTCTGGATTCCTGTTTCTGTCACTCCGCGTCTCTAAGCGCGTTATGTCACGATGCCGATGAATTATTGATGCCATGTTCCTTTTTTATTGCTCTGGGAAGACAGAGGGGGAGGATGGAGGTGGAGGTTCGGATGGAGGTTCGGATGGAGCCTGATGGTCCACCTGATTCCTCCATCTCTTCTCATCCTCCTCATTGTCTCTGCGCTGCGGTTGTTGCTGCATCGACGTGCCGCTGATTTCTGCACACAGTCAAACTTTATTAGCTCCTCAGTCCGTTAATTGCCTGGTCCTTTGTTTGCCGCGGCACGCATGCGCAGTGAGTGCAGGGTGTGGATGGGAGACGCCACCTTGCAGGATGGAGGAGGATGTTTCTGATTCATGCTCGGTTCGCTCATTTACGTTTGGTTGATGTGAGACTCGGAACCGATTGAAGGATCCGGTTCTTTAGAAGAATCTGCGTGAATGAGGCGTGTTGTGCGTGAATGAGGCGTGTTGTGCGTGAATGAGGCGTGTTGTGCGTGAATGCAGCTCATCACCTGCTTCATCCTGCAGCCAAAAGCCCAAATGAACCCGAACCGCAGAATCAGACACGACCTGGTTATTAAAATACCCAATAATAATAATAATAATAATAATAATAATAATAATAATAATTAATAATAAAAGAACACAGATTGTTTTCTAAATGCTGACTTGTAAATTAGAGCCCTGGGTTTTGTGAATTTGTTAAAATTTTATTTAAATTGTACATTTGATTTTATTTTTAAATTTTTATTTAACTAAAAGATAAAATTACAATAATTACATTTTTATTTTCTTTATTTAAATGTATCAAATTATTTAAAATATATAAAATACATTTATTGTCTTTTTTAATAAACATCTCAAAATAAAATATTTTACTTTTTAAAAATATTTTACATTTAAATATATTTCTATTTGATTTTGATCTTGTCATCATTAACTGCAGTCTTTCAGCATCATATTATTAATGTTTGTGACCTCTGACCTTTGTTTAGCTAATTAAAGTCATGCATTCTTTCCTTCTGGTCCAGTTTAAACTTTAACAGGAAATCCAATAAACCAAGTCAAACATTTCCTGCAGTTTGAACAAAAACTCAGCAGAACGAATGAAGAGATGTTTACTTTTTATTATTCATTAAAACTTGATTCAGGGTTTAGTTTCTGGAATCCCTCCATGTCTGTACATGATATTGTTCTATGAACGCTGATATCTGATCCCAGATCAATGAATTGTTCAGTTTCAAATCAACATGAAGGCTCAACAATAGACCCAAAGCAAACACACAGAGACGATGTTTGCTCTGTAATCTGGCTCCCTGCAGGCGGACAGGAAGTGGCGACGCATCACATCCCCCCGCAGGATGGGCGTCCAATCATGACGGGCCTCATGATCAGAACAGGTTCAGGTGGTTGAAACGTCTCAACCCGATGAGGTAAAACAGAGAAATCTCAGGATCCAGTTCAGGTGGGACAAACGCCTGCGAGAAAATAAAATCCATAAATACTCGAGAAAAAGTCTAAAAACGGATATAAATCCTTATTTTAATCTCAAACATCAAATATGCCTTGACACGCATCCGTACGTTCAGAGGAAACTGACTTAGCGATGCTAAGCTAACATCTCCAGGCTCATGTGACTCTTTGAGTTTCAGCCAATCAGAGCCAAGCAACAGGAATGCTGCTCTTTGATTGGCTGCTGCTGAAACGCCAGCCAACAGTGTGAAGCAGCATTCCAGTTTCCCAGGATGCATTTCACTTTGAATATTTGATGGAAGAATCTGCAGGTCGACAGTAAATCAGACTAAACCGTTTTAGTCCAGTTCAACAGAAATGGAGGATAAAAACTTTTCTTAATTTAAAATGTGAAACTGACATTATTTGGACAAATCAGCCTTTAAACATCTTTAACTTCCTGTCTTGAGATGTTGCTCAGGATTTTTAGTTTTCTTTCTTCACATTAGTTTTGTTCAGTGCACCATTCCCTCAGCATGATGCTGCCACCTCTGTGCTTTACTGCAAACTTCCTCCTTCAAAATAATGGTCACTTGCTATTGGAGTCATGGCTTCTTCCTCTCTGCGCGGCTTTTCAGTCCATGCTGGAACAAAATGAGGAACTCTTTTACTGAAGATGACGGCGGCGCCTCGTTGGCGTCCTGATGAGGTCACACAGAGGTCGTGTGGATGAACTGAAAGTTCAACCAAGTTTTTATTTTATTTACCTCAAAGCTGTTAAACTGACCTGGAAATCATCTGGCCTTACAGAGATTGTGCTCTAACTCTAAATGCAAATTTTAAGGTAAAGAAATTTGCATTTATTTAAATAAATGCAAATTTATCTAAAAAACAAAAGCTTTAAAAGTGAGGCAGCGTTATTGTCATATGGGAAATATTCATCACTTTCTGGTTCTGGACAGGCGGCTGGAGCAGATGGACTCTTTATTCAGACAAATAAAATCTGAAAATAAAATGTTGGGCACAACATAAATGATTTCAGTTATTATTTTGTGCTGCAGTGAACGTGTTGCTTTTCTAAAACTGACCAAGTTCAGGCCAGAAAATAACAGAAACTTCAGTCATTATGTTGTTGGCCAAGTTTTGAAAATTACTGCAACAAGTCTGGATACTTAGGAAACCCAAGTTTATCAATAATAATTATGAATAACTGCTGAAAAGCAGCTCTGGTTTCTGTTCACTAGAAGCTCTGAGCTTCAATCCTTTTGGCTCAGAGTTTAGATTTCATCAGGGAAGAGATAAGATCTGAGCTCCACCTCCACTGTTCTTGCTTCATCTCCTTCCTTCCTTTGTGAATTTCTTGGAAACTGACCACAATTATTCTGGGCCCAGCCGACTGCAGCCCGGCAGCTGCTGCAGCAGCTCGGCTGCAGCAATAGCTGCTGCTGCAGTTCGGCTGCAGCAGCTCGGCGTTTTAAAGCTGATAAGGCTTCATGCTGCACGATGGGCTTCGGTGTCGGCGCTGCATGTCGGCCTGGCAGGAATGAGGAACTCTGAGGTTTCAATTTCCTGTTTGAGGAAGCATGACTGTATTAAAAGATCGTAAACTTTTTTAAATGTTTATTTTGGTGGCGTTTCAGCAGAAGTACGGTCAGAGTGCAGAGGAGGTTAAACATGTGACAAGATAGGAGCTACAATACCAGAAGCCTTAAAGTTTATTTATAATCATATTTAAATAAGAAGCAACATATTTTTAATGAGTTCATTTTGTTGCTTTTCTCCTCCTGGTTTTGTTTCTTTCCTTTTTTTGTTAACTTCCTTCAGAGGATTGTTTTCTAGTTTCCAGAAATGCTTCATGCACCATAAATATCCTCAGACTTGGATTCTCATGCAGGAACAGAAATATTTCAAACGCAGCTCTGACAGTTTTCTCCCTCCTACAGATTGCTTCTATCATTATATTTTGATAAATGGAGAAAAATGCAAAATCAGTCCATTTATTAAAATAAAACCAATCCATAACTAATAACTGGTAGAAAACAGAAACTTATGAACCTCTTTCTCATAGCGCTGGAGGTATTTTGAACCTTCCATATTACAGGGATTTTAGGCATGAATAACCAGTCCAGACTTTGACTAGACCAGTCCAATGTCTACACTGATTCTTCTTTATATCTGGAGAGATTCGGAGACGGTCTTGCTGGTGAACTTTGGATCATTGTCTTCCTGTAAAACCCAAGTTCTCCTGAGCTTAGCGTCTCTAAGCATCATCATGCGGCCGCCATGTTTCACCGTAAATATAGAAACATTTGGTTTTATGAGTTTTTGTTCAGCTGTGGTTTTGGCTGTAGACCATTTCCCCGATTCTTCTCCGACCTTCTGGGTCCTCGGAGTCCCAGAACCTCAGAAATGATTTTATCGCCTTCACCAGCATGATGGACAGCAGTGATTTTATCGCCTTCACCAGCATGATGGACAGCAGTGAATTTGCTTCATGGCCGGTTCTTGGGTTTCTTTAGTTTGAGACATGATGTGTTGCCTTTTTCTGCCTACTTCCTGCTGTCAGTCAGCTTCTTTTTAAAGGACTTCTTCATTCTCTTCAGGTAAGAATCATGACCTTTGACCCAAAAACAAAACGGTTAAATCCTCAAATTATTCAGCCACAGATTCTCTGCTTGTCGGACGTTTTAAACAAACGGACAGAAAATGACAGAAATGGTTCAAAGTTTGGAAACATTTAAACTTCAGACGTTTATCGCAGATGTGTGAGGAGCAACAGTCCGGCTAACGTTGCGTTAGCAGCTGCTGGTATGGATTCTTCTGCAGCAGCAGCTCTGAGTGAATTCATGATCTGGATTCAGCACGAAGTGAAAAGTTTGATGAACCTGCTGGACATGAAACTGAATGAGAAATCAAGAGCTGGCTTCCATTTCAAGATATTTAATCTGCCCAGTTCAACACCGATGTCTTTCCTCTGCTCTGATTTCTGAGGCGTCGTCTTCGGTAAAGTGCAGCCGGATGGACCGAACCCGGCGACGGCTCGGCATCGCGTCCTTTCACCGTGAGCGCCATCTGTCACATCGCGCCTTGTCTTCCAGGAAATTACAGCTCAGGCCGAAAGCGACAACATTATCTGATATGTACCCCGGCGGGCCGCGATGGATGAGCCGGGCCGAGTCCAGCTCCGCTCCGCTGAATCCCAAATCCACTCAGCCGTCCTGCTGGACGTTTAATCAGCGAAGGGGGCAGATAAAGGCCCGACCCGGCCGCCTGCTTCCTAAAGGCTGAGCTGACGCTGATAACGCTCACAGCTTTAATAGCCAATCAAACCTCATTTGTCTTCCTGAGGACGCGGCACCTGTTACTGCCTGATTATAGGGACCTGAAGGAACGTTTGCAGCATATTAAACTCAGATTAAATGCATTCTCTTAGAAATATGACCTGTGCCTGAGCTGATGCCCTTGTTCACCCCTCTGAACATGCTGCTCACTAACCAGAAGAGGAGCTCCGGCTTTTCTGATCCAGTAAATCAGAGAGAATTTCATCCATTAACATCATTTAAACTCTGCAGACGTCCACAGTGCAGCAGCCATTTTGTTTCAGGGACTCTGCTCTGATCCACTTTTATTTGCTAAAGAAAATGTCAAGTAGAGTTTAGTTGCATTGTTCTGTTTTACAGCGTTATAATTGTGATTTCATTTTCACAAACTTTAAAATGACTTCTTCCTATTAAATGAGTTATTTTCTTTCTTTGGTGTTGAAATACCTCAGTGAGCCTCTTCAGTTCAGATTCACCACATCTGACAGCAACGTTGCATCACAAAGAGATCATCTGCATAAACTAGTTCTAGTTATGATTAATTCACAGATTTTTCTCCATGAGGTTCTGACCTGTAAAACTAAAGCAGTGCAGCTAAATGAGTCTCGTTTCTCTGATGAACATTGAACAGTTCACCCAGCAGCGATAGGAGCTTCTCTCAGCCTGATGACGAACGGCCGTCTCTTCTTCTTCTTCTCTCTTCTGTTCACCGGGAGTCTGGAGGAGCTGCCAGGCCGCTCGTCGCTCTTTGAGCCAATCTCAAACGGCGCAGAGACGGAGTCTGAAAATAATGAGATGGAACAACAGAGTTTAGAGTCGTAGGTGCTGGGCCCGCTCGCCTCGGCGCTGCAGTCCCAGTTCTGTCAGCTCCCATCAGCGGCGCAGAGACGCAGCAAGAAAGAAAATTACCAGCAAATCTCTGAGCTGGATGGCTTCCCTTCCCGAGTCTGGGCCGGGATCAGGAGGGATCAGGAGGGCTGTCAGGATCAGTCAGCGGCGGGAGGCGCTAAGGATCCGGCGCTGAGGATCCGGTTCAGACGAACCGGTTCTGCTGAGGAGCATCAGATGAAACAATCACACTGAGCAACAAACAAGCAATTTCACAAGAGCCCAGATCCAACATGAATAATCAGCTTTAAAGGAAATAGACGCCACATGTACATCAGGGGTGTCCAACATGAGGCTCGGGGGCCTTTTGTGGCCCCTGAATGATATAAATTTGTCTCACCATCAGATGGACTTTTTTAATTTAGAGAAACTCTGACTCATAAATTAAATGTTCTCACAAAAATGTGAGAATTAATTATTAATTAATAATTTAATAACTCAGCTCTGAACACATCACCACACTGAAGCAAACTCAGGCTTCAACGTTTCATTGTGTCCAGCATGTGTGGGATCTGCTATTAGCTGCCCTTTTCCTGACCTTTGACCTTCACAAGACCTGAGGTCAGCTCCAATCAATAAGGACTATTTTTGTAATGCGTTTTTTGTTAAGAATTTATTATTCAGTCATTTTTAACATTAACCTTCATGACTAACATTTAAAACCTTTTAGGTCTTAATGAACGTTTCCAGTTTTTAAAATCAAGTGCAAAAACATTTTAGAAAACTAATTTGTTTTAAGTTTTATTAAATATGTAAGCTGTAGTTTAAATTAATATTTCATTTAATATTAGCACATTTACAACATAATTATAAAACCTGACCTTTGATGTAGTTTTATAACTAAAAATGCAGTTTTAAAATATCTGCAAACTCCAGACATTAAAGATAAAAATCAACTTTAATATTGAGATGAGGCCAGATGGAGATACATACACCGGCCCAGTCTGACCAGTGATGAACCCAGTCAGACCAGTGATGAACCCAGTGATGAACCCAGTGATGAACCCAGTGATGAACCCAGTCTGACCAGTGATGATCCCAGTCTGACCAGTGATGAACCCAGTGATGATGAACCCAGTCTGACCAGTGATGAACCCAGTAATGAACCCAGTAATGAACCCAGTGATGAACCCAGTCTGACCAGTGATGAACCCAGTGATGATCCCAGTCTGACCAGTGATGAACCCAGTGATGAACCCAGTGTTCTGCCCAGTCACGCTCTGTGGTGTCAGCTGATGCTTGTCTCGGCTCTGACCCCGGGGCGTTTTGGGGTCGTCTGGAGTTCAGACTTCGTCCCGGTTTGGCCTGGCGCTGCTGACTCCTGGTCTGCCGCTCTCTCTCTTTCTCTCTCTCTCGCTCTGCCTGCGTCTCTGTTGGGGACAATGGACGCCTGCCACGTCCGATCCGCCAGGCTGACTGTGAGCCGAGGACGCGCCGCTGATGGGCCGGTTCAGAGCCGGCGGTCGGTCAGTGCAGGCAGAACATCTGAGTCTGCAGTTTGGGGGAATCTGTGCTGTAAGATGCTGAGGCTTCTTTTGTTTTTAAAGTGCTTCAGGATTCATGTTGATCCGTTTTAAAGACCGTCGCCATTTTCCTCTCATCAGTCTAAGATTGGATGGAAAAAGCAATCAGTCTGTCTGCTGAAGTCACATGACTGAAGAGATGTTCACTCTATCATAACTGGGGTTCAGTGGAGCAGCTGTGACTATCTTACCTGCAGTTGGTAGTTTGGTCAAACTTAATGTAGAACAGGAACCATCTGAGAGCAAATTGTCATCATCTCAAAGCAGACGTGTTATTCAAAATTCACATTTTGCATATTTCTGTTCTTCAATTTGAGTTTCAGACCAAACGCTTCAAAAACCTCCAAAATCTGTCATCTCAATCAGCAGCTGTTACCTGGTAACCCCAGCAGAACCCTGGTACCTTGGCCCCGCTGGTTGTACCGCTGTATGTGCTGTACAATGGCTGCTGGAAAAGAGAAGCGCTTTGCTGTTGACTTACCATCCAGAAACCATTTGATGCGTTCTTGATGGTTGTGCAGGAGGTTCCACTTCTACTTTTCAAACATGTACGGTTGTGTAATCAGTTTGCAGCCATTTTCATGTGAAAGCGTTGAGGTGGGGGTGTGGCCAGCAACAGCTGGCTTGGATTTAAAGATTTAAAACGGCTCAGTCTGAAAGGAGCTACGACAAAGGAGAACATCTGATGAACATGTTTTCGATCGACCATAAATTTATCCTCTCCTGATCAATGAAGCGTAATCGTTCACCTTTAACTGATCAGACTGAGGACTTGTATCTTTTGTATAGCATTAAAATTAGTCATGATGTTTTTCAGTCTAACATTATCCAGCTCAAACGTCACACTGATTGCCCTGGTGACGGTCGGTGTCAATTTTCTCAATAAGGAAACATCCTCAAAGCTGATAAGAATAAAAACCAAAATAAACTTTTACTTTCAATCCATCAACATGGAAACGACAGGGAGCAGAAAACCAGCAGTTTGACGCGACTGCAGGCATTTCAGTCCTAAATCAAAATATAATTCAGCATTTTTTGGTCATTTGGTCAATATTTCTGTGGAGATGAATGGATCCCGGAGCTGAATCAGTATTAAAGCATGAAATCCTTTAAACATGGTGGGAAAGCTTTAACCAGATATTTGAGCAGACGGTTTTCTGAGCAGCTCTGCTTGTGCATCCTTGCTGCAATTTGCTGCAGAGTGTTACATGTGTGCAGCGCGTGGGCAGCAGCTCAGAGCGGCTTCAGCCTGTCAGGGAGTCTGGGTTCTTTAATCTTCATGCCTGATTCTCACAAGCATTTCAGAGACGATTCCAGGTGCAGGCGGCTCACGATCCGCAAATATGAGAGAAAAATCTCCAGAGTGGATTTAATCTGTGGCTCAGATTTAGGAAAAAACTCCCAAAAACTCTGAAACATGAACATTAGTCATTATCACCACACATTTATTCACCTTACAGTCAAACACTCACGTCAAATATTAATAAAAACATTTTAGTTTTTATTCTTGGGATGGATATTATGTAAATTTAACTTTTTGGAGTTTTACATCATGTTATGATCTTATTCCCTCACATCTGTTGCTTTGATTCTTCATTCATGTTTCAGAACATCTTTAATCTCCATGGCAACCATTCAGCTGTGTAAAACAGCGGGGTGGACCTAGCCCCGCCTACGAGGCGCAGCTCCGCCCCACGCAGCTCCTTCAGACTAGCCAGCAGCGATTAGCAAACAGCTGCTGGAGCTGCTGCTCAGAGCAAAGCTGGTTAAACATTAAAGGGTTAATAGAGGAGCCATGTTGGGACGACTTTATGGAGGCGGAGCTTCAGGAACAGGAGCTTCTTAAAGAGACAGATGCCCAATTTCAAGGTGCTACGTTACAAAGTCAAATCTCTTGTCGGCACTGAGACGGTTTTAGTTAAGATACTGCAGAATTAATCAAATTTATATTGCACATAAAGATAGATTCCTTAAATTCTGCTCAGACTGTTCATTTCGGAGATAATTGCACTTTACATTTGGACCGCAGTGGTACCATCAGAACCACTTCGGAGAAAGACAGATGGTCTATTAGCTCTAGTGACTGGAGGACTTCATGTTTCTAAGAACAGATCAGGTTTTATTTTCCCCACTGATTTCATCAGAAGACGATTCCAGGCTGAGAACAGAGTAAGGACTGATTTTATCTTCTAAACGTGTCTTTAATTTGTAGTTAATGAGCTAAAACATGGAAAACAACCAGCAGTCTATTATAAACAGTTTCCTTCAGAACATTCCAGGAACGTTCTCAGAAAATAAAACCCAGCGCTCAGCTCGGCTCGGCAGAGCCGCAGAGATATTGATTGATGTTGGACCGTGTCTGGCTCCGGCTCGGGCCCCGGGGCCCCCAGGGAGCCGAGCAGACAGATGGAGAGGAGGGTGGAGCGGGACACGGAGGGAGAGCAGCAGCTCGCCTGGGCTTAACGCTGCAGAGCTATTGATTGTCACCAGAGATAAAATCCTCCTGAAGCCGAGATGACAGCCAGACAGACGGAACAATCCGGCCAAACGGAGCGCGGTCCCGACCCGACCCGGCAGATTACATCCACAGCAACGAGATTCCTCAGTATCCATTACCGATATCTGCTTTAATCCACTTTATCTTGTATTGGCGAGTTTTTCCTACGAGGTTTTGCTGCTGGATCAGAGCCGTCAGCGCGTTCAGCGCCGAGACAATAGGAATCTTCTCCAACGCTGCTGGAGCTCCAGAGGCAAGAAGGGAAAAATACTGAAAGTAATCAGGGATTCAAAACAGCAGAAACTGAGAATAAAAGTAATTAAAGGAGAGGAAACATCTGACATCATTTAATGGGTTCAGATTAACGCTGGCGTCAGATAATCTGCAGAACGTTAACCTGATCAAACTGAACGTTCAGATGATGCATAGGATTGATGTGCAGCTCCAATGCAGGTTCTAATGCAGGTTCTAATGCAGGTTCTAATGCTTCCATCCTCAAGACTGAAAACCGGTGATTTTGCATCTGAGCTTTGAATTCTTCATCTGAAAAGAACCAAACCTGACTGATCTACATATCCTGTAGCAACTCAGTTTCTGAAAACTGAATTTGATTATTAGTGTCATGTGAAGCGAAAAGGTGGAGCTCTGTTACTGTCAGGGAAACATCTGAATGTAATTAACAGGCAGACACTTTTGATCTGTTCAAACATCCATCTCTAAAACAGAAGTTGTGCAGGTCCAGCAGTCAAACTAAATTATTTTATCAGATCGGCATCAGTAGATGTTTTCTCAGTGATCTGCCTGCTTATCCAAATGTTGTTCCTGTAGCTCTAACCATCATTAAAGCACCTTTATGGTCTGACGGCTGCAGTTACTTCTGTTTCTGCTGATCAGCCAAGCGAAGGTTCCTCATGTTCGACACCAAACACTTCAGCAGGTTCAGGTGACTCTGGATTCCTGCATTTGCTGGGATCGGAACAAAAAAGGGAAGGTATTCAAATAATGCACAAAGCATCTCGACCTGTGCATGATTGATAATATGCAAACACAGCTGGGAACACGAAGCCAGTCCTCCACGAGGAAAACCCACAGTCTGCCTTTCACAAAGACTCAGAGAAAACACTAAATAACACAATGCATGAAAAGGCTTTAATAATGAGCTGCTAGTCAGCAGCGTTGATGTTTTCAGTGGTTTGTGTGCGATATTGGATCTGGAGTCCAAACTGGAGACCAGAAGCTGCATTTTTATTATGAAAAGGCAGAAAACTGTGTTTTAAATTACAATGTTTCCTTTAAATAAGAGACAATTATAATGAATGAGCTTTTTAACACAGTAACTCCTCATCCTAACACAAAAAAAACTATCAAAAACCAGGAGTTATTATCAAAATCTGCCATCAAGAAGATTTAATCTGAGTTTGCTGCGTCGACGCAAATGCAGGTAATAACGGCAGAAATCTTTCTGTCGGTCTAAAGATTTGGTGGAAACCGTAAAGAAAACTTTACATCCAACAGTGCAGACTCCGGATCAGATCCATGAAGTTACGTCACATTTAAAGCAGAGCAGGATTCTTCCTGAAAACCCGAATGATCCAAATATTGAGATACTGCAGCAGGTTGTGCTGCAGCAGGTTGTGCTGCAGCCACCTCCAGACTGCAGCACAGTCTGGAGGTGGGTCCAGATCAGAAAACTGATCCAAACCAAAACCATAATCAATGGTTTGTTTTGCTGTTATTATTATTACACCTGCAGTGTGTCTGATCTACGTGGTTCAGGTGGAGAAGCAGAAGCCAACAAACTGATCAACCCTGAAACCAAGAAATTGGTGCAAAATTCAGAGAAAATGAAAGACCTGAGGGAAAATGTGGATGTGATGCAGGTGAAAGCTTAGAATCATGTCAGAAAGCCACAGCGCCGAGTTTTAGCTGATGTTCCCTCTGAGTTAAATCCTGATGTGATGAAAGAATCAGAAACCTGAAGTCTGGTGTCGCGGGTCCGAAAGCGACGGCGTGTTCGGAGATTATTGGCAGGACTTCCTGTTGGACAGGAAGACGCAGCCAGCTGTCGCAACAGTTTTGAGTCTCTGAAACCACTAAAATCCTCAGCAGCTGACGCTCCGCTGGGCTTTCAGGGTTATGATTTCCACTTTATTCATGCTATATTCCTAAAATATACATGAAATGGCTGCTTCAGGCTCTCCAGAGGAAAGAAGAATCAAAACTAAAAGAAATGATTATCTGATGGTAAAACCAGCAAACTGGGACAGAGAGACGGTAAATCCAGGAACAACTGGACATCCTCAGCTGGAGCAGTTTAACTGGACAAACAGGAGAAAATGGACAAATCCACAAAAAATGTCTAATATAATAACATACATGGCGCTGGAGGCAGGGAAATCATCCGAGGCTCATGAAACAAAAAATGACATAAATAAGAAATATTTAAAATGAAATACAACTTAATAAATAGTTTCATCCATTTCAGTTTGTTCATATAGCAACAATTTTCCATGAACATCTCAAAGATCGTTAGAAAGAAAAGAAATGAAAACAAAACAGTTATTACATAATAGAAGATAAACAAGACAAGAAAACAAGCAACAATAAATTTAGTCTTTAATAATCTTTAATCTGAGCAGAAAAGTCCAGGTTTAACTTTTTACAAAAATCAGGTAAAGTGCTTAAAATTTGGAAAAATAACATTTATTTTAAACATTGGATTTTAAATTATAAGTTTCTGTTCATTGTAGAATAAAACTATGTTTGGTCTAACGGAGGATTCGATCCCATCAGCGTCTCTGAGGACGTCTACCTGGTTTTATTTTGAGTTGATCCGTTTCGCTCCACAGAAACAGCAAATTAAAAAACCCTTTCCTGTTTGCTTTAAGAAGACCCGGCATGGATTCGTTCCCCGGTGGCTCGGATCCGTTTGTTTTCCCTTTTGAAACTGAAAGATGTGGCTAATAAAAATGGAGTTTGAGTCCAGATTGACGCGCTGGCTGTGTTGGCTCCGCGCCGCGGCTCTGCTAATTGAGAGGATTTACGCTGCCTGGTTTTTATTGACGCTGCCAGACTGGAGAGGCTCTGGGTCGGAGGTTCACTCACAGATATGTTGTTGGTTATTGCAGCGAGGAACGGCTGAGTCGTGACCTCTGGTGGAGGTCAGCATGTTTTCAGTTCAGACGCTCGTTAACGTGCTACGTTCAATTTGTTCCCATAACCAAAGTTTAAAAAGCTAACGAGTTTCAAATATTTAGAATATTTCCTCTGGTGTGTTTATACGTTGTCAGAAAGTTATTAGTATCTTTATTGTACATAGATTTATATTCTTGTGGCACAAACTGAAGATTACAGCCAAATCAAAACCCTTTACAGGTAACTGTGAGTCCATTTCACTCAGTAACAACTTCCACACCAAAGAGTTATTTTGAAACTGAAATTTATTTTTGATGTTTTATTATGAGAATAAAGAAATTATTCTTGAGAATGTAACTAAGCAGCAGTCATTGGTTATTTATATCAGGATTAGAGGCAATTAGCAGAGCCGCGGCGCGGAGCCAACACAGCCAGCGCGTCAATCTGGACTCAAACTCCTTTTTTTTTCGCCACATCTTTCAGTTTCAAAAGGGAAAACAAACGGATCCGAGCCACCCGGGGAAGAATCCATGCCAGGTCTTCTTAAAGCAAACAGGAAAGGGCTTTTTGGGTGAGAGGCAGCAGTCTGTCTGCCTTCCTGTTATCTTCTAAAAGTCTTCTCCTCTCTGTACCAACTTTCACACTGAAGAGTGTTGTTGCCCTGGCATATGGTGTGTTCACTGACCAGAAAAAGATTGGATTTTGAAACGTTTGTGCTGGTGAAGGTGAAATCCGTCAGATTCTGATCACCAGCTGCTTTCTGGACATTTCCAGTAATAAACCTGAAATCCTCCTCAGAGGTTTGTCTGGTAAAGATCCAGTAACGTCACCAGGACAATTCCACAGTCAAACTAAAAGTTTTCCTTTTATTCCCAATGAATCCAGTAAGTCAGTCTGAGACGCCAGTATATTTTTTTCTTTGTTTAACCTTCCTGTCCGTCCGTTTGTCATGTTTGATTCCTCCGTTTGGATCTGCAGTGTGCAGGACGACGTTACCTGCACACAGAAACACCTTCAGTCATGATCTGAACAGCAGCAAGCGGAGAATCGGCTCCGACTCTCCGTCACTGTGACGCCGAGCAGAACAAATGTGTCTCTGCAAGGCTGTTTGTGCTCAACCCACCATGTCACATCTATTAGTCTGCCTGCTCTCCAACTGCGAGTGTGTGTAGGGGTGTGTGTGAGTGTTAGGGTGTGTGTGTTAGGGTGTGTGTGTGTGTTAGGGTGTGTGTGTGTTAGGGTGTGTGTTAGGGTGTGTGTGTGTGTGTGTGTTAGGGTGTGTGTGTGTGTTAGGGTGTGTGTGTGTGTTAGGGTGTGTGTGTGTGTGTGTTAGGGTGTGTGTGAGTGTGTAGGGGTGTGTGTTAGGGTGTGTGTGTGTGTGTTGGGGTGTGTGTGAGTGTGTATGGGGTGTGTGTGTGTGTATTGGGGTGTGTGTCCAGGTGTGTGTGTGTGTGTTAGGGTGATTTTATTCTTATTATTACCACTTTATTCTAATCATACCACATATTATTCATTCTGATTATATTAAAATTTTATACATGTATTATTTTGACTTTATTTTCGTACAACTTTCTCATATCTTCCTTATATTAAGATTTTATTGTTATATTTTAGATACGAGTTCATTCTCGTCATAATTTTGTGACTTTAAAGGGACGTTTCATTTTAGTTTTCAATTATTTCTAATTTTCAGCACTTCATGCACCGACGTTTTTCTTAGAGAAATTAATTGAGGAAGTTTTGGTTGAACATTAATTTAAAGACGCGTCGATCTGTTCTGAATAAAATGACTGACTATCTGCTGCCTGCTGAGATAAAGTGTGAACACGCAGCGGAGATAACGCCGCTGTCTTCCTGTTGCACAATGAGCATCAGGCTCAAGTTTACTCACATTATTTAACACCTCCTCCATTTGCTCATTTCCTGTCAGGCCAAACGGGTCATAAATAAATAAAGTTTTAGCCTCAGGGTGAATCGTTTCGTCTCCGGTTCAGTAAAATCAACCTGAAAAAGAAGAAGTGGAGGGAAATTTAGAAATTATTATTGGTCATAATCTGGTTTACAGAAGCACAGCTAAACAAACAGAAGCACATTAACACTCAATTAGGTCCAAATCTAATCGTCTCATCATGTCATAGATATTATCTATTTATAAAGGAAACATGGTTATAATAGGGCACACACACATATTTTAGATAAAATAATATTGTCACAAACAGTGAACAGTGAAACCTGAATAGTTCACATAAAATGTTTCAGTCACTGCATGATTTTTGTTTTCCTTTTGAGATCCGGCTCGACTGTTCGAAATTTTAAATCTAGTTAGACTTTTGTCTAACTAGATTTAGACAAAAGTCTAATTCGAATTCAGAGTCACAAACTTTACTGTGGACAAAAATGTAAAAAATAAACTTTTCTTCTAAAACTGATTCATGGTTACACATGAATTTATACTCCTCCTCACTCAGTCAGCGTGTCTGTACCATAAATAATAACTGAGTAACACTGAATTCATTTTCGAGTAACGCAGAAAAAGCAGAAGTATGTATTTTTGGTTTTAAGCATTTTTGTGGCGTTAGATCAGCAGCCAGCCAGACTCAGCGACCGAGGAAACCGGAAACCCAAACGTCTTACTGTAGATACAGAAATCTACTGGCTGCCATCTTAAAGTTCTGATAAAAACCAGGAAATCTGACCAAAACAGGCCAAACTCCTGTCCCTGCAGCGGCTCCAGGTATACAGAAGGATCCATATAAAAGCATTTTAGTGGCTAACTGGTCTGGTCCAACTGAGTTACTCATCAAATATGAGCCAATCAAAGCACTAAAGCCTGGTTCATATCACAAGTTTTAAAAATTGGAGCAACACACACACACACCAACAATCGGCGGTCAGACAAGAAATCTTATAAAACATCTCGAGATGAAATAAGAGTTCAGAGTAAACAAACATGGCCGACAGAGTGAACAAACATGGCCGACTCTAGAAGCAATGATCTGGAATCCATAAAATCCTGTGATGTTCAGGAACTTCAGTCCTTTAAATCAGGACTGAAGGAATTACTGAGTACTTCTAATTTCTCGATACTTTCTAAGGGAAGGTAGTTTGATCCAGCAGCCGACATGCTGCCTCTTCTCCTCCCAGCCATGTGGGTCCATCTGTCTGTTCTGCAGCAGGTTTTTTATGGGTTTGTGAATCATTGTCATCACGCTGCCAATTCATTTCCTCCTAAAAACGAGTCTGTGAGGAAACCTGCCATCACGTCAGGATCCTGCAGAATCTATCGCTGCTGATTGGTTTGGTCTGCTGCTCTTGAAGATTCTTCATTTGGAATAATTAGATGGTTGTTTTTCCAGGAAGACGTGCAGTTTTTGAGCGGACACGCTCCACTTTCTATTCCCAGAGCAGCATGATTTCCCAGAGGACTTCAGTCCTCAGAGGATTCGGCTGCTATTCCCGGACTAACAGCATCTAGTCAGGTTGACTCTTCCTAACGAGGACGATAATTACTCTGTGACTTTTTTCTGCCCTATGGCTTCATCCCGGAAAACAATCTGGGATGTTTCGTCATCCCAGGAAAAGCTGCAGGAAGCGTTAAACCTTCAGGCTCATGTTCAGGATGAACGATGGAGATCAGTGCGACCGCAGACTGAAGAGGGAATTCGGACCAACGGTTTTCATTATTTACAATCCAGATTTATATTCAGCAACCAGATTTATTATAAAGACTTTTGGCATTAATACAACTTTGTTTCACAGCCACAAAAATCCACTTTTCTTGTTTTAACGTTTTCTCTACTCTCTGATAAAACCAGCTGAGATAAATGCAGGTTATAGTTAATTTTTTCTAATGTTGTAATTAGTAAATATTTGTTCGCAGTTCATTTCTAACAGACTTTGATTTCTGGATCCTCTTACATTTCTGTGACGCGTGTCTGCAGATTGAGATGTTTACTGCAGAAATGTGCGTCACGTCTTATCCAAGGCCAACAACAGAGACTAATGAGCCAACAGTTTTGTTTGTGGACGAGTTGAATAGTTCATGCACACAGAGGAAGAGACGGATTTTAAATCCAGGATCTTCTTGGATCTTTAGAGTAACAGATCTGCCAGCTGTGATCTGCATTAGAAACTCTATAAAGTTAAATCTGGAGCTTTTCTCAGCTCACAGGTGAATGTTGTAAAGTTACCTGGAGAGATTTAACCAGATTAAATGTTTAAAGATCCAGAAAAAGATCCAGATCCAGCAGGAGAAACTTAAACCGTTTTCCTCGTTCATGGCTGATTGCTGGGAGACGAAATGTTTCAACAGGAAAATCTACGATTTCAAAAATACTTTCTGCCTTTGCTCTGAGAAAACATTTTCTCTTCTCATTTAATCTGATTTTTCACCCTCAGAGGGTTAATTTAAAATAAAGTGTCCGGTACAGACTCAGTGTGCTAAACTGAAGACGTGGTGCCAGAAGAATCTGCTTTGGGTTTGTTTTAAAAAGCAAAAACAAAGTTTTCTTTCTCCAAGGTCTCTTTTCGTTCACGGTCACATTAAGTGTTCAGGAGTGTTTTATTGCAGCAGCTCTGACCTTCGTTCTGCTGCTAGACAAAGCAGTCCGTCCAAAAGCCCAAATGGAGAAGGTGGCAGCGACACGGCGAGGTCAGACGCGACGTTTACAGGCTGAACGTCCTGATGGACGAGAAAATAGGATCAACAGACACTAAAACACGAGCAGGTCGATGTAAACACAGCACTCAGCAAAACGGAGAAGTGTTTAAACCAGAGCAAAAGTTCTCATCTGAGGGAGGAAGTCCTGCTGAAGAGGAAGAAAAACACTTATTTCTGTGTTTATACGTCACTGAATTAGGTTATTCAGATAAATAAGTCATGACGAAGCAGTTTTTCCAGGCGATTCTGATCGGAAATAAATCATCAGCTCGTCTCTTTAAATTCATATTTATTTCTGCTTTCCTACAAATCCTGATGAAATTCAAGAAGAAAATTTACTGTAATTTAATTAAAATAAATTTAGATGAAATAATGGATCGAAATATGAATAAAAGTTTAGAGAGAAATAAAAGTGAAAACACCAGAAAAACAGAAAAGCTATTTCTAATTTAACTAAAAACTATAAAAGTTATATGAAGATATCAATAGTTAAACATTTTAAAATATTAAAACCAGTTATACATATATTTGTTCGATACGTATTTTTTTAAACCTTGAAAACCTTTTAAAAATCTTTAGATAAGACTTTACAATAAACTTTGTCACATAAATGTAACAGCAAATAAACCTCAAATACGAAACATAATCTGTGTTTAAAGAACTCTTAATGGGAAAAAGTCAAATAAATCTAAATAAATCTGAAAAAAAAACGACCCAGACATTTATAGGCAACATTAGCTGTGCAGAGATACTGAGGAAGAGACATAAATTACATTTTTATTTAAATGATATTACTTTCTTCCAGCTGAGCTGAGCTGTTATAACCAGAGGAGGAACAAAAAGTTCTTCATACCTTGAATCTACAGTTTTAGTCTTTTTTAGGGATTTTTTTTTTTTAGTTCTGGGGGATTTTCACAAGATTTGTGAAGGTAATTTGTCCATTTAGCATATTTTAAGTTATTTCACTGGCTTGTTTGAAACAGTTGGGCATAAAGTTTGAGGCACTCAATCAGCGCTGTAACCAGATGGATGAATGAAACCGATGCTCCCTGGAGGAATGTTTTGCAGCCACATCAGATTTTATGCTAAAGATGAATCATTTTCCCATTAAACACTCGACGCCCATAAACGGAGCGGCGACAGAGCCGTGAGTCAGACAGGAAGCTGTACAGTCAGCAGCCGGCCGGCCGGCTGGCCGGGCCGCGGCGGGCGGCTGGCCGGGCCGCGGCGGGCGGCTGGCCGGGCCGCGGCGGGCGGCTGGCCGGGCCGCGGCGGGCGGCTGGCCGGGCCGCGGCGGGCGGCTGGCCGGGCCGCGGCGGCTGCCATCATCAGCTGGATCTCTGCCTAACGCAGGCAGGCACATCATTACGCTCATAATCTGGGAATAATCTGGGATTTGTTGCTTTAGATATCTTGATTCTGACCTGCCATGGTGACATCTGGTCCCGAACCAGCCAGAGGTGTGAAAGTACTCACATTCCCTCCTTCAGTAGAAGTACTTGTATAAAAAATACTCTAACGTAAAAGTTGGATTGTTTTACTCAAATGTAAAAATTACTAGTTTTGAAACGTACTAACGTACAAAACACAAAAAGTGATTTTCACCTTCAAGCATTCAAATGACTTTCGATAAGCCGACCCGATCCGACGCTATGAGTCTCAGAGGATCCAGATGATACAAATATATAAAACAAGCCTGATAACCTGGATATTGTTTCAGGTTGTTCTGTTTTCTATCAAAAGGTCCGATACGTCCTGAACTCCCTGCGCTGCAGACAGGAAGTCAGAACCCAGTGATTCAGATCAGTATTTACTAACTTCTTGTTCCTTTGCATTCAGCAGAGCAAACAAATCAAACATTTCTGCCCGTTTCAGATCATGCAGCTCGGATTGGTCGTCTGAGATTTTCTCTAAAGTTCCTAAAACAACTGAAAGTAATTTCTACAGGAACTGGTGGAGAGATGCACCAACAGTTGCAGCTTTGAGTCTCCAAGTCCACATAAGTGTTCGATCAGGGGACCAAAGTGTGGCCCGAGGGCCTTTTGCGGCCCTCTGGATGATGTTGTGGCCCCTAAGAGATGATTCTAGAGCAAAGAGAATCTGCACTGCAAAAACAAAATCTCACCAAGTATTTTAGTCTAGTTTCTAATGGAAATATCTCAGCACACTAAAAATAAAACAAAACTAACTTATAAGTAACTTTTCAGAAGGAAATATGAGTTTGATTTTAGTAAATGATTTCTTAATATTGATGGGAGAAGTACCTGCTCTATTGGTAGATTATTTAACTTATCAGACATTTTTTCCCATATAAAGGAAATAATCTGCCAGTGGAACCATCACTCCTAAGGAGTTATTGACTTTAAACAAGTTTATTTGCTGAAAGTGATTTGTAAGTTAGTTTTGTCTCATTTGAAGTGAACTGAGATATTTGCACTAAAAACTAAACCAAAAATAGTTGGTAAGATTTTGTATTTGCTTAGTGAAGCACACAGTTGATGCAGATAGATGGTTTTTCTATCAGGCCAACATTTCTCATTAAAATGTTTCTAAAATAAAATGTTGGGCACACAACTTATTTACACATGCCAGCAACGTCACTGAGAGAAATGATGAATGAACTTCATCAGGGCGCCAATGAATGTTGGGTCAGAAAAAGACCAAAAATCTGACGATGAAAAGATTCAAAGGTTTGATCATATTCTAACTTCTTCCACTGGATTTCAGGTTCTGTTTGCTAACTCTGAGTTTGTGAAGGTTTGATAGATTGTGGAGAATGATTTGTGTGTTCTTCATATAAACTCATTAAAATCTCCTCCACTTTGTGTTTCTGTCTCCCGTTGGTTTATCTGAACTTTATCTGAACCGTTTTCATTCTGCTTTACGACCTTCAGGCTGACGGATCACCGCTGTGTGTCAGAGAGAGGAGTTGTGGGCGGGTCAAAGGTCGCACGTTTCTCAGACACACTGTCCCTATTGCTCATTAATAAACAGTGTGTGTGTTTGTGTGTACAATCTCTATTGACCTTTTAATGAGATGGATTCATGAATATTTTCATTGAACCGTTTTATTCTTTCTATCGTTGGTCACACACTGATGTGGGATGGCGTGCAGTGAGATGTGCTGGTCAGTCTGGCTCGACCAACTCTCTCTCTCTCTGTCGGGGGTCAGAGTTCAACCCTACCAGTGGTGATGACGTAAACATTTAATTCACTGCAGTGTGACATATTCAGTCCGCAACCAGGAACTTGCATTGTTTACAGTTAAAATATTGTTTAATCTGTACTTTGGACATGTTTAGCATCATTAATATAACATCAGTTTGCATTAAATTTTATAGCTGCAAACCAGGGAACGCATATTTAAAACTTTCATTTGCCAATTTCTGCTCAGACTTATTAAAAGTTATTAAATTACAGCAACTGTTTTCTAATTATTCCATCCATAACAAAAACATTGGCCACTTTTTTCACTGATTGCAGCGGCAAACCGTCGCTTTAGGACATAATGCCTGATATTTCTTATATATTTAATTGTTCCTGTGAGGACAGCCAGTGGACGGCTGCTAGGCAGCGGCTCGTTAATCCTTCAGATTAAATCAGACTAAGAGTGGACACCAGTGGATACAGTTTGTGTAAATGAGCTGCTGCTGTTTGGGGAATAATGGATACATAAAAACACAATATTATAGAATCTAATTTGGATTATTTTTATGCTTTCCACTTCCCTCTATTCATTTATATAAGGTTTAGAAAGGAAGATTTTAATTGTTCTGGTTCATTTATCATACTGATCAATACTGATCATTAACAGTGATTATTAGTATCTGTTGCAGTTTAAGTCACTGGATTTTCCTGAATAACAACTGTCCCAATTCGCTGAGTTTATGTCCAAACTCTCAGATTTCCGTCCCATTATGCCCAGATTTCGCTGCCACTGTGTTTCAGAACGGGTCGACTTCCTGTTTTGTTAACAATGGAGATTTTTCTGAGCTTCATCTGCAAAAACACAAAATAATATTTGGTCCACTTTTGTGCAAATACCTTAATATACCAAAATAAGACAAAACTAAAATTGCAAACACTTTTCAGTAAGATATTTCACATACTCACCATATATTCTGCATCAGCAGAAACCAAGAGATCAAATGGTTCTCATTTGGTGGTTTAACAGGTTATTTGTGTTTTCTATAAAGAGACTGTTAACACTGACTCATAAAGAAAAGTATATTTATGTCGTACAAAGCAGAAGCTGTTGACGTCTGCTGTATTGTTGTTATTTTTGCAGATTAAATTTAGATATGAGTCAAAATGTTGTAATCTATAGATATAATGAACAAATAATAAAGAAACTACATTTTGTTTGGCACAATTACTTAGCAGGTATAAATAATTCTTTTTATTAATATTTTGATTAATCCGTGTCAAGGCGTCGGTCATCAACTCTGGAAATTCAGTGTTTTTGTTGGAATTTCTTTCTAAGTTTGATAAATTAGCAGCAGCTAACGGATACTAGCTGCTAACCGTTAGCATTGATTTAGCAACTACGTCACTAAACCATCTGAGGCTGCATGATCATAGTGATGGACGGGAGTCCTGAACAGAGCCACATATTTGTTTCTAAAGTTATTTCTAATTTTATTCCTGGTTCTATTTGTTCCAGTTGAACTAACTTGTCTGTGAACGTCACTCAGCTGGTTGCGATCATATGAGCGGGATTTACAACAGCTAGCTTAGGCAGCTAGTTTAGACAGCTAGCTTAGACAGCTAGCTTAGGCAGCTAGCTTAGACAGCTAGCTTAGGCAGCTAGTTTAGACAGCTAGCTTAGACAGCTAGCTTAGGCAGCTAGCTTAGACAGCTAGCTTAGGCAGCTAGCTTAGACACGACCCGAACCTGCAAACATCCTGACGTGTTGATCAAATTACAGACTTTGCCTGAACTCACACCACATTATTTATATCACTATGTCATAAACAGTTTCCCTTTACGTCGGAGATGCTAACGCCATGTAGCATACACGCTAGGCTACATAGCGGTGCGGAAATGTCTCCATGGTTACTAATGGTTAAACCCGTGCCTTTCTCCATAATCCCATATTTATATTTTCTCCACTCATACATACTTATAAAGTATAAGACCGTTAGTCTTCTTACCTTGTAAAAAGAGTTCGCTGCAAATCCGCGGTTGCACCGAAGATTTTTTTTACTGCTGTCCATCTTTCCACATGAAACGTTATAAAATGACTAGTTTGGTTTGTCTGTCTGTGCAGCTAACCGCACAGCATAATATGACCATTTCTAAGGTGAAGTTAACTAAATAAAAGCTACATTAGGTTACAGATGTCTGTGTTTAGACGAGCTTTGAAGGAGCACATTGGTTGTTTCCGCTTCCGTCACGGTGGAGTGGGCGGGGCTCTGGAAATCGTGACGTCACGTGCAAAGGACCAATACCCTGCCAGGTAACATCATGGTTAACTTAAATGCAAGTTCATCACCAGCTGGCTGGAAGATGTTCGCTTTAGCCATTTGCTAACTTCTGTTGCAAACCCATTACATTTCTTTTGTACTTTCTGTCAAAATAAAGATTTTAAAAAGTTTAAAATTGATTTGGGTAAACTGGAGGAGCCCAGATAAAATTATTACTCTAAACTTGAATGTGAATATGAATGTTTGGGCTGATTTGTACATTTTAACCCGGATGGATTGGTAAACCTCCCACTAAAAGGCCAACGCCGCTGTAAAAACAAAGCCGTGTCTTCAGCTGCGTCCCGCTCTCAACCTCACTAACAGGTTGTGACAGTCTTGGTTGAATGAGTTCATGCCCCCCACGCAGTCCGTCCTCAGTGGGACAGACGCCTGTCCCCAGAAGGACAAAAGTGTCCTTCTGGGGACGGATCTGGCTGACACCAGCCAATTAATTCATTTCCTGATAAGGAACTCCAAACAGGAAGTTCCTGGTGTTTAATTGAGAAGCCGTGAACGTCCAGATCAGACAGATTCTCTGCGGCTTGTTCTCCAGACGGGACCTTCTGCTGCTGGCGGCAGTCGGGACCATGGAAATATCAAACAGGCCTTGGGGGTTTTTTTTTTATCTTTGTCCTCGGTCGCCTGAGTCTCTTATCTGTCTGAGAAAACAGCAAGCGGGCCGAGGCGGCCAACGCATCTGACAAATCCAATCAGTCACATTAACCGGCGGGCGGACGGGATCCACTGCCTCTGCCTCAGTGGACGCTCTGCTGTGTGTTCACAGCATTCAATACTTTTAGTCTAATTAACACAGGGCTTTATATTTATGACCGGGGATTTAGGTTTTCAGTAAAAACCTAAATCATCTCTGATTGAGCGCTGCCTGGCTGGCAGAAACCTGAGATCAGTGAGTTTTGTTTCTCCAGACCTGCTGAAGCTCCAACTGCACCTGTTCTTCCCCAAACAGAGCCTGAAAGGCTGACCCGGATGTGTCAAACACACCCTGAAACACGCTCAACGTTTTACAGGAAAACCGGCCAGAAGCTTCCAGCATTCAGCAGGAAATGTGATGTTAGACGTGTCGCATAGATGGAGACAGAAAATAAAACCCGGGTCTAAATACAGGGACTGCTTAATATTCATACTTCTCTACAGTTCTGTTTGCTTTAAATAGATAACAGATTTTGCTGACACTGTCTAATTTGATGCAGAACAAACAAATATTATCTTAGTTTGGAATTTTTATTATTATTTAAAGTTAAAATTCCTCATCACATAAAACCTTTGAGTGGAAATGTGAGAACAAATGTGATGATTTGCGGCTCATCACATTTTGGACTTTAGCAAGAGCTAATGGCTAATGGCCCAAAATGTAGGACCTGCTATCAGATCTGTTTCATTCAAAAGTTTAATGGTTCTGCTAGAAGTCCAGGAATCTGCCTCTGCCAGCGGGACGCATCTAAAGGCAGCAACGAGGAAACGATGAGATTCTGCGCTGACTCCTGATTGGTTTAACTTTTCTTACACATCCGGTTAGAAAAGTTTGCGAATATCAGGATCAAGGATGTGGAATCAATGTTAATCCAATGAATCAGGATGTATTGATAATCAGAAAGGAGGTCAAGCTGTCAGTTTCACATTCAGTTTAGTGAATCTTCATCAGTGCAGACAGAGCGTGTGCATAGTTTCACGTGAAATAGCGATGTTTTTGTTGAGACTTTTGAACAACAGTGTTGCTCAAGCTGCAAATTTTTTAAAACATTTTCTAACAGTCTGTTGTTTCTTGGCTCAGTTGGAGACCAGAGTGTTTACACTGTGATTAGCAAGGTAGCGCCAAAGCATCTCAATTTCCTCCGCTACTGAAATGCATCATGGTCCTGGTGGCGACTCGGTTCAGTATCACACACAGAACAATGCTGTCCTCCATTTTTGTTTTTTGCTGTTTTCTTCCCGTGCATAAAGCTAACCGACCATCATGCATTTGCCACTGCATGTTTTCACACTGGCAGACTCCTTCACACCTCCGGCGGCGGCGATACAGGAAAGTTGAATCCTGGTTCCAGAAAGCGGCGGTGGGAGACTCCGGTCACTGGCGTCGTGCAAACGAGCAAAAATGTTCCGGTTTCTCTGAAACCAGAACAGTGTGAACCCATTCTCTCTCGAGTTCATTGAGCCGTTACATTCAGTCCACTGTCACCCAGTGCTAAAACATTACAATCTCACTGCAGACATTTCCATGGGCCATAGTTTCACCACAGCTAAACCATCTGTGCTCTGTGCAGACCTCAGGAGGCCAAGTCAGTCTTGCCATGACTGGGATGTATGAGTTACCGTTTATACCAGCAGGTGTAAATATGCTGATAACTGTTGCTACAAGAACTCCTGTTGCAAAAATAACACATAACTTCAGACCCAGAACAAATCATTTGTCCTGGTTTGCAGTCATGGAGGTCGTGTGACTGTCTGAAAGAGACGGGATTCTGCAGAACAAAATGCCAGTGGATCCAGAGAGACGGACATAATCTGTTTCGCCTTCCTGTTTTGTTTTGTCTGCTGTCAGTTTTCTGTGCAGCCAACAAAGCGCTTGGACAGATTTTGTATTCACTGCTAAATGTCTGAGTGGAAAGCGTCTCAAAGCGCCTCGCTGGCTTTCATCTCTGCTGAGTGCGTCCTCTGACTCATAAGCAGCAGCTGAACACACAGCGGCTCTGCAGCGGATAATCAATACCCATTTCCAGCACTGGACTTTTCTCAAGCTCTATCAATTTGAGGATTGATCGTCTAAACGCCCACTAATGTGTGTGTGTGTGTGTGTTCCTCACCATTTAAGCACACATGGCTGTATCTGTGTGGTCAGTGTGTTTTAAATAAGGCAGTCTGCTCTCCAGAAGCCCCTGGGTGGTAGTTATTGACTCATAAGTAATTCCACCAGCTGGCCAAGGTTAAAAGTCGTGGCAGACAGTAAGACGACTCCAGATTTTTAGAAAACTGCTTCTTGGATTACCAGGTCCTGCTTCTGCAAAGGTGTTCAGGAGTCGCAGGTTTCCTCTGGTTCCTTATGCATCTTTTCCCAGACGTTCCTGGATGAAGGTTTTCCAGGTTTTCAGAACGTCTGTCTCTGGACTTGGCAGCTTCGGTTCTGTAAGTTGCAGATGATTTGGTGATTGTTTTCAGAGGAATGTGTTGACCTCTTAATCAACCAGGCTTAAAAACGAATCAGACCTCATTCTATCCGTCCATCTGTCCTCTTGCTTACCCAACATGATGAAAGCAACAGCTCAAGCAAACTTCCCAGATTCTCTCTGTTCAGATTCATCCTGTCTCCTGTCGTCTCCGTCAATAAACAGTTTCTTCATAAACCTGCAGATGCAGTGGAGATGAGTTTCACAGCTAAAAACCCAAAAATCAGATTTTTGCCTCTGCTGGTATTAAATCCCATAGTTTTCAAATCATCTTTCCCGCCATAAACGGAGCGCTGTGTTTCAGTCAGTCAACCATTATTTATACTGCAGTTAAACCATCAGTGAATTTGGATGAAGCAGAGGATTCCTCTGAGCTTTACCTTCATAAGGTCGCTCATTGAGGACGTCTGAATGTCGGGCTTTTCATAAACAATGTCTGAACGTCAACACATAGAAAACTGACCAGAAAAATCAGTTGTGAGATATTTTCAGTTGGTAAGATTCATTCCAGTTTAAATTCCCATCCTCCACATGTTGTTATAAAAATCTTCTAATTCGTTTGTATTACAAACTTAGAAGCTACATGCTAATGACAGATACAACATGTCTGACTGCAAAAATGAAATATTTAGTTTCATTTTTCTTGCCCTCTGCTGCTGTTTAAATATAAATATTTTTTTAATAAATTGGACAGAATCTAAATCCAATCGTCACCTTGTTTTAATCTCTGGCCTGACGGATGATGTCAGCCTCCTGAAGCTGAATGTTTGTTGGACAAAAATAGACGCAGCCCCTGGTCCTGCTGCTCGCTTCCACACTGGGGACCAGTACCAATTTCCACAGATGGTGTCGTTTATGTTGGCTTCTCTGCTTTAACTTCCACTTGCAGCTCCGTCAGTTCAGGCTGAGACTGGAGAAAGAAAACACTTCCAGTGAATTCAGTTTTGGATGTTCTTGGAAAGTCAGATCTCTGAATGTGAGCCTTTCCTGGGTCCCTCAGCTTCCTCTCGTTTCTCTTCCAGTGTTTTTATTTGTGTGTTTGTGAGGTTGGGTCAGATTTTATGCTCCAGTTTTCAAGCTGCTGTTCGGTGAAACAAACTCGCCTTAAATCATCCGGCTGGAGGAAGTTACTGCTTCCTTCCATTCAGAAACAGGGAGGGAGCGCACCGTTCTCCATCTGAACTGCTGGACCACAGCACTGATCTGTCCAAACCAAACCGCTTCCTGTCCTATAGCGGTGTTAGAGCCACGCTGAAAATCATAACAAATAAAATTACAAGGTAAAATCATATGAATATCTTAATATAATGACTGTTAACCACATTTATAGGGAAACCAGGAAAATAAGCAATTTTCTCAATTTCAAGTCCTGATCATTCGTGCAGTTTCTTTACAAAAGTAGATGCTAACATGTAGCGTTAGCTGCTATATGTTAGCATAGACACGAGTTTTAGGTTTAGGTTTCTCTGATAGCATTTAGCACAACTTAAACGCAACAGTCTTTCCCAGGGTCCAATCAGGTCCTGCAGAAGCAGAAATGACCCCCGGTAGCAGAGAAGCAGCTTGTCTGTCGTTAGCGGATGTTAGCTTTACGGTTAGCGGATGTTAGCTTGTGTATTAGATTTATGGTTAGCGGATGTTAGCTTGTGTATCAGATTTATGGTCTGGGTTGAATCAATGCAGGGCAAAAAGTGATTGTTAAAAAAATGAACCACTTTAAAAATAATCAAAATTAGCTGGTTAAAGTTAACTTTAACGCACTAAGTGGTCACTAGTTATCTAGTGACCACAACAATAGAAACCTTCTTCCTGCCAGCAGCTGCTCCACTGTGAAGCCATTTAATAAACAGAAATAAAACAGCAAACTTTAATTCACTCTCATACAATCTGAAGCAACGGTTCCTGTTTTTACAGTGTATTTCATGTATTTCAGCTTTGAGTTGAATTTCCTGAAACATGTAAGGCGAGATGAGTTGCTGCAGTTCCTGCGTTTTAAAGCTGCAGGCCTTTAATCAGAACCAGAGCTGATGCAGCAGCAGCAGTGTGTGTCGCGGCTACTCGCTCGTTGTGTCTGACGAGGCTGAAGCCTTTGAAAATGGAGGTCAGTGTGACACGGAGGGAGAACGTGTGCAGCGTTCCCCCAGGCTGGATTCAGAGGGACCCGATCTGTGTCACGACTCTGTAGCAGCATGCTGGCTGGATTAGCCTCCTCTCTCTGTGAGGTCCGCTCTTCCTCTGCGGTTTATCAGCGTTATCCCTTTAAGAAGCTCTTTGAAGATCCAGATAAGCTCATTATAATCCACCAGTCACCTCAGCCTTCACACTGCTGGGCTCTGGGTGTTTACTGGGTGTTTACTGGGTGTTTACTGGTCCAAATGTCAGTTCCTCACTGCTCCCCGTCTCACCTGCATGAGGAACTCAGACTCCCTGGAGATGAGAGTAATGAATGCAAAAGGCCTCTCTGAAGGTGATTTCCATTGAAGCAAAGCGACCGGTGAAAGGTGTGCGGACCGTCAGGCGTCCGGCTGCTGCGGCCTCCTGCTGTCACATCCGTTTCCCAGGCGACGCTTCAGAGCGAAAACGCTGCAGCCGCTCGCTGACGGCGTTGACCTTTCAGGTGTCATGTTGGATGGCAGCGATGCACAATCAGCTGGGACGGGCAAGCTGAGGTTATCAAGAGCCACGACCTGCAGAGACCTCCATGTGCTGGGGCAGGAGGGCAGGAGGAGGACTGAGGGGGGGCAGGAGGAGGTCTGAGGGGGGGCAGGAGGGCAGGAGGAGGACTGAGGGGGGGCAGGAGGAGGACTGAGGGGGGGCAGGAGGGCAGGAGGAGGTCTGAGGGGGGCAGGAGGAGGACTGAGGGGGGGCAGGAGGAGGTCTGAGGGGGGGCAGGAGGGCAGGAGGAGGACTGAGGGGGGCAGGAGGAGGTCTGAGGGGGGGCAGGAGGGCAGGAGGAGGACTGAGGGGGGGCAGGAGGAGGTCTGAGGGGGGGCAGGAGGGCAGGAGGAGGACTGAGGGGGGGCAGGAGGGCAGGAGGAGGTCTGATGGGGGGGGAGGAGGACTGAGGGGGCAGGAGGGCAGGAGGAGGTCTGAGGGGGGCAGGAGGACGTCTGAGGGGGGCAGGAGGGCAGGAGGAGGACTGAGGGGGGCAGGAGGAGGTCTGAGGGGGGGCAGGAGGGCAGGAGGAGGACTGAGGGGGGGCAGGAGGGCAGGAGGAGGACTGAGGGGGGCAGGAGGGCAGGAGGAGGTCTGATGGGGGGCAGGAGGAGGACTGAGGGGGGGCAGGAGGGCAGGAGGAGGACTGAGGGGGGCAGGAGGGCAGGAGGAGGACTGAGGGGGGCAGGAGGGCAGGAGGAGGACTGAGGGGGGGCAGGAGGGCAGGAGGGGGTTTGAGGGGGGGCAGGAGGGCAGGAGGAGGACTGAGGGGGGGCAGGAGGGCAGGAGGGGTTTGAGGGGGGGCAAGAGGGCAGGAGGAAGTTTGAGGGGGGGCAGATAATTTACAATAATCAAAACTTTCTGTAGTTTACAGCAGAAGATCAGATTTCGAGTGAATTCATCCAAACTTCTCATTGTGAAGCACCGTCGTGTTCAGCTGTTTGATTTTAAGACACAAACTAAGGATTTCTTCTGTGTTTTGCTGTTTGTATGAATTATTTTGAGAAATAAATTTACTGTTGATTCAAGAAAGCACCAAAACGACTGAGAAAATCTGTAACTGTTCATTTTTAACTGGCTTTAACCCCACAGACTCTCAGCTTGTTTAAATCAAGAACCGAGTGTCAGTAAAAAGTTCGATCCACTTAATTTACTTGATGTTAAGTTACCAGTAAAGACCCAAAGGTTCCCTGGACTCTGAGCGTTGCCAGGCTTTACCCAGTCTGATTTCCCAGTTTGCTGCGTTCTGGTTGCCAGTGTTTGGTTGTGGAGCAGGACTGCAGAGTTTTCCGAGCCGCTGTGGAGGCGTGACAGATGACTCGCCAGAGACGGTGAGAAGTTGGAGAAGAATCTGAGGAGACGTGAGCCATCTGCTCCTCAGGAAGCCGCTGCGCTGCCTCCCTCCCTCCTGACGCGCAGCATCGGCCTGATTGGAGATTAATAATGTTCCATAAATACTTTTCCAGCGAGGGCCGATGTTGCTGCGATCAATCATGCGCTTTGTGAGCTCAGCAGCCTTAAGAGGCCGGGCCTGCGCGCTAACTGCTGAACACGGCGGAAATAAAGCAGGACAAAGTAGCTCAGCAGGCTTTAATCATGTCAGCGAACATTCCTGTGCGGCGCGAGGAGGAGATGCATCATGTTGACTTTAGTAAAGTCTGCAAATTTAAAACAGAGTTCACCTTCTTACAGCAACGGCTGCTGAAGCTGTGCTGCAAACAAACTGCTTCTTGAAACAGAGCAGAGGATAACAGACTGAAATCTGAAAAGTGTGGCGTGCATTTCCATTACACTGAAACCAGTCATGAAATTCCAGTGCAACCAGTTCTGTTGATGTTTGTTAGAGAACAAAGAGCTAAAACATAAATTATGATCTCAGGTTTTCTCCATTTTATGTCTTATGTTTATAGAACAAAAGATTTTATTTTCACGCCAAGAGGAAATTCAGGCGTAACGGCAGCGTCACGTATAAAGGTTCACACTAACATGTTCTTACAGTTTTAACAATATATAAAAAACCAACATTAACAATAACATTAATAATAAGCTGCAGAAGTCTGCAACACAAACTTCATGTCATCAGACTGAAGCAAAAATATGATTAAATTCAACAATAGAATTAATAGTTCAAAATACACCCTGACTTTAATAAATCAATAAAAACAGTTAAATATGATTAAAAACACAGAAACACTGAATAAAACCATTTGCAGTGATTCTGCTCTCTGCCCTCCATCTGTTAGCAGATCTGTTAGATTCGTCCTGCTAACAGTTGCATGATTGCAACACATTGAATTGTTTTGAACAGATTCGTATTTCTCTGCCTTTCTTCTCTGCTGAGGTTTAAAATGGCGTCACAGGATCATATTTACTGTCCTGCAGGTTTCAGTTGGTGTTTTGTTGGACTTGCTGTGTTTCCTCCAGGTTGCTGCAGGGCAGCAAAACCACACGCCCAGCAGGGAGCCGCCGGCCGAGCCGCCATTGTCTGCCGGCTGATTGGAGCTCATTGTCCAGCGCCGTCAAACGACGTGAAGCGCTCCATTGTGGGCCAGAGAAAGCCGAGGCAGGAGCGGCGTTCCTGGCAGACGCCAGCCGCTGGACTGACAGGAGTTTAGTGTGAATGGAGGAGATTCAGTCTGTGGCCCAGAGGACATTAGCATTTTGAGCGGATTCGCGGCTGGCGCCGGTCCATTCAGGGAGCAGCAGCGCTGCGTTTCACTGCCTGGAAGACGAGTCATTTAACAAACATCATCTGTACGGAAGAGGATCAGGGCCAATAAATAACTGGAGCTCCATAGGAAGAAGAAGAAAATGTTTTTTTCTCTCTGGATTCTCAGGAAAAAAAGTGAAAAGTTTGAGAGAAAAGTCAGAAATTTAGAGATTAATGTCAGAATTTTGAGGAAAAAGTTAAAATATTTTTTTTTCAGACATAATTTCTCTTATGTACATCTGGAGAACCAAACGAGTCACTTTTAGTTTTTGTTACTTTATACAAACGTTATACAAACGTTTAAACTAAACTGTAAAACTACGGTTGAAGTCGGACCTCAGCTTCTGTTTTCTGCTCCGAATGCAGAAGTTAAACATCCAGATGTGAACCTGAAGGAGATGCAGAGGCTTTGCTCCATCAGTTCAAACCAACACACTTTCAGCCGTTTCTGCCTGAATGGCTGCATGTTGAAGTTTCCTCCCCTGCAAAGCAGGCAGATGGTGAAACCAACCTTCAGCTGATTGAGGAGCCAGAAAAGTGTGTGTGTGTGTGTGGGTGTGTGTGTGTGTCTGTGTTTGTGTGTGTGTGTGTGTGTGTGTGTGTGTGTGTGTGTGTGTGTGTGTGTGTGTGTGTGTGTGTGTGTGTGTGTGTCTGTGTGTGTGTGTGGGGCTTTCGTCTTGGCATGCATGGAATGCAACGTTCCACTTTGGATCCGTATGAAGTTCATGAAGTTCAGTCTGTGTTTAACCAGCAGACCTGGTTCCTGGTGACCAGAGATGAAACGGATCTCTGCTGATCTGACGTCAGGCTCTCTGTCTTCATGTGACGTTGTTTTACGCCTCATGTTTCCAATCGCTGACGGAAAAGACGCGCTGAAATGAAGGATCGGTCCGAGATGAGTTTATTGGAGGCGCACGCTGAGCAGTGCATGAAACAAGCAGGAAAACCTAAACATCCACAGTTAGCATGAGGCTACGCTATTACATGATGCAACATGTCGCCTGATGCGTTGCTCTTACATGTCCAATGTTTCCAGGGTTTGTAAGAATATTTGCTGTTTTATCTTCTGCTGAAGTAAAACTGGGTTGTAAAAGAAAAAGTGATGAAACGTTTCCACCAGATGCAGCTGGAAGTCCAGAACTTCCTCAGCAGGTTTCGCTTTTCCAGCTTCGCTTCCATCCAATGTCATCAGAATTAAGATCCAACGTTAAAACGCAGTCGACGCTTCGCATTGCTGCGACAAACAGGAACAGGAAGTAAATAAAACCAGCATGAAGAACGGAGGCGTTGTGCCTCTGGTACGGCACAGATCCGTTACATCAGAGTTCATCCGTCTCTGCACCATGAAGAGCATCAACTTCCTCAGAATAACTGAAAACTGATTGTTTTGTGTTGGTTTGTCATTTAAATCCTTAATTAGTTAAATGTTTGTGAATGACTTTGTAAAGGCCTGGAAAACAGCCATTTACATTAGAATATTGAGTTTCCTTTTTTCTCTCCTTCTGCTTTAGAGGCCAGAGTTAAAATGGGAGGCAAGCTCAGCAAAAAGAAGAAGGGATACAATGTAAACGACGACAAGTCCAAAGACGCCAAGGCAGAGGGCGCCTCGGCCGAGGAGAGCGAAGCGCCGAAGGACAAGAAGGACGAGGCCCCCGCGGCGGGCGACGCTAAAGAGGTAGCTAACGACACGGCGGCCAAAGAGACGGCGGCGGCGGACGCCGCAGCACCGAAGGACGAGGAGAAGAACGCCGCTCCCACCGCCAAGGAGTCGGAAAAACCTGCCGCCAACGCAGAGGCGCCGAAAAGCGCCAACGCTGCCAAGGCTGACGACAAACCGGCCAAAGAGGAGCCGGAGGAGAAGGCCGCGGCGCCCGCCGCTGCGGCCGACAGCAAAGCGGAGGCCAACGCCAAAAAGACTGAGGCCCCCGCTGCAACCGGCGGCCAAAGCCGAGGCGGCCCCGGCGACCTCGCCTGACCCCAAGCCCACAGAGGCAGCGGCTCCCGCGGCGACCAAAGATGGCGCCGCCGCACCTAGTTCAACACCAGCCGCCGACGCTCCGGCCAAGGAGGCGAACGGCACGGAGCCGCCGAGCAAGGATCAAACCGTAGCAGTTCAAGATTAATGGACAGCTTCTTTCCAAACCAAGAAACAAATGACCTAACTCAACGATGACAAAGATTTAAAGATGAAATTACTAGCCCGCCCATATTGTTACGATAACAATAATAATAATAATTGTAATGATGATGATGATGATGATTTGTTGAAGAAGGAGGACTGGAGACGTTTCCCACCAATGCGTATGATTATTGCTATTATTATTGTTATGTTTTAATCTATTTTTTCTGCTGTAGTATTTGAACTTTGATACGAGTCTGTGTCGGCCACGCGCCTTTGCAACGTCACCTTCACCTTCATCCACTCATAACCTCCAGAAGGCCTGCATTCATGCTCTCACCTGCAGCCTCTGCTGCAGAGGATTGAGAGGTCAAAGGTCATTTCACCAGCTGGATCTGCGTTACATCTGTCCAGTCTTGTGACCCAGAACGTCCCGTCTCCCGGCGTGGAGCTGCGACTGTTTGAGCTGAGAATGCTGGAGCTTCCTGGGGAATTTGAAAGGTTGAAAATCGCTGGCTTTGCAAATAACTGTAGGATTTTTTCACATAAACTCTACATTTTGTACTGAAACCCTTAGCTATATTGTAAGAAAACTAAGTGGTTTTTTAGCATTTGTAATACTTAAAAAATTTGCAAAGCCTTGCCAAGAATACCTTTAAAATGTTCCAATGAAGCTTAAAGTGATTCTCTGGTCTTTCAATCGGATAGAAAGCGACATATCCAGCCGACAGGCGAAACTCTCAGATCGTCTGAACTTCCTTGTAAGGATAAAACGCTGATGTTTACTGAGCTTTGGAAAGGACGTGTCGAGTTGTGTCTTTCTAAAGACGGCAGACTAAACTGGCATTCAAACATCCTGCGAAGCTTTTCCTCCCCGATAGAAAACCAAATCCTGTAAAACTGTAACTGTCAGGTTTTACATTAAATACTTCAGTATTTAGGGCAACTTCTAAATATTCCTGAGTCTGAGCGTTGATGCCGTTTTCTTCACTTCAACATCCTGGTATTTAGAGAAGAAATGACATAAAACGGTAGAATATTAATATCTTAATATCGTGAATTGTTTGTCAAATTTGACTCCCAAGATATCCTGCCTGAGACTTGATACCGATGAGTCTTTAGAATTAAGTCAAAGATTTCACCCTTGAAGAAACATTTTCTTTTTCCAACAGAAGTTCTGACTTTTCAATCCATCCTGTAACAAACTCCAAACACAGAAACAGCTGTGTTGGATTTATGCAGCTGCATATGAAGCAGCAACACCAGCAGACAACTGGAGATCAGCAAACATGGAAAATCATTCCTATTTAAACGAAACGTCAGGGAGCCAAGGACTCAGCCTTGGGGTTCACACATACTAGCTCTTGGAAATGATTTCATGTCACTTGTAATAACACATTGCTCACATTTACAAAATATAAGTAAGACTTCTTTAAACTTAAATTTGAAAACATCATGTTCAGTTATTTCTGAATGAGTGTCATGATTTAAAGTGCCAAATACATGTTAAGATCTGAAATTGTTGCAACTCCGAGCTAAAAATGGATAAAAGCTGCAGCTGTTTCCACCAGAGGTCTTTAGTTTGGGAAAAAAAACTGATATGATGAATCCTTTTTGTTAGCATGTCTGTTAGCATCCCATCTGTAGCTCTGGAGGACACTGGAAAAATTAATGCTGAATTAAAAAATGAAAAGGGAAAACAAGTTTATGAAGAAGTTATTCTCCTATCTTTGCAACGTTCAGATTCTGCTTGTGACCCAGTTGTCCTCCACTTCCACCAGTTCCACCAGTTCCACCAGGCTCCAGTGAAACTAATGTCTTTGTATCGTTGGAGAGTAAAATACTGAGAATACCAGCAACCTAAACTCCGACCGCCAGGCCTTCCTGTTCCTCCTGTGCATAAATGCAGGTTTAAGTGTCGTCGCCTCACCGTCCGTCTGTCCGTCTGCTCCACCGACACGCGGCGTCTTCCTTCCAGCACTCGTTGAACCGTAGCAGAAACAAACATCCGAGGACGGTTGTGTGTCACTTGATTATGTTTCTTTTCTTCCTCTCTTGACTCAGTAATTGCATGTCTGTGGTTGGGTGAACCTGTAGTCCTGTCTTTTTGGTCAAGTGGAAAAAACTAAACAAAACAAAAAAAAAAAAAGTATAGATAATTTCTCAGTCTGCATCCATGCCAACTACAATCGATATTTTCATTCCATGTCTCACCGCCGCTATTTCTACATGTTCATTCAAGCAAACAGACAAAAAAAATGATATGGAAATTGATGCGTTAAAATTCTATGTACTTGTATAAATGGTTGCAACAGTAATAAAATAAAAATAAAATTGACGTAAAGATCTTGTGCAAGTGATTTTTTATAGGGAACCAGAAGAACTACCTGGGAATTTGCTGTGCACAGGTGTGACCACTGTTAATATACAATTAATTAATTCTCCATGTGAAGACGATGTCTGCTACTAAAGCATAAAGGTGTTTTTACAGAAATAAGAAAAGCAGAAAAAGAACGTTTAAATAAAGTGTCACCCAGCGTATTTCTATATTTGTTTGGTGACAGAAATAAAAGATGCATGACATCAGCAACGGTTTAGCAACAGATGCTTTAAAGCTTCAGTTTGAAGTGGGAACAACATGTAGATGCCAAGCAAAAGTGACCCGAGGGCAAAACCCTGAGGAATCCCACAGGTGACATAAAGCAGTCCCAGCCTGGAAAATAACGTTTGCTTTGGACATAAAGGTGAATCACTTTCTGTTCTTTGGAAAATAAACGATACAAATTTCCAGGGTTGAGTTGTTAATGTGTTTGGTCTTCAAGCCAATGAAAGTTTAAAACCTGCTCACTGCAGCAAACAACGCAACGGCCAACGCAAAAAAAGCTGCCGGATATTAACTACATTTTCCAAACGGTTTGAAGAGTTGAAGTAGAAATCCAGTAGCGTTGCTGGACTGGATCAAATCAAAGCTGCTCCGGCTCTCAGATCTTTCTTTACGTTCACTTTCTGCAAACATGTCAACTATCTGGATGCTCACAAACCAGTGAAGCTTTATAAATACAGCTGAAACACGGACTTTAAAGACCCAGAGAATAAACCTTACGTTTTTCTCTGCCATAAATTAAACTCAGCAAAACCAGAGTTTGATGAGACCAATGAGATTTTGGTAACGTTGAAAAACACAAATTCATAATGGCCATGTTTTCATGAAGTAAGAAACGTACTTAAAATCCCACACGTTTAAGTTTGTTCACACAGTGAGTAATAAAAACTTCATCATCCTACCACTTCCTGTCGTCTTCTTTGTCGTTTCCGCCAGTAGTAATGTCCGGCTGTAGATCATGTGATTCGAAGTGTTTCCATTTTGATCCTAACACAAAAAATTTAATCAGAAAACATTAGTATTAAGTGAATTTTGTTTGTAATTTCAGTTTGCGTAACTTTATGATCCATGGAAACCAGCTGGTGTGGATTTCCTGACATTAACCCAATCAGAGGCGGCTTGGAGAAACGGATCAAAGATGGCTGACATGATCAACAAATTTACATTCTGGTTTTTCTTCAGTCTGCTTGATTTTACTCAACGATGCAACAACTGTAAGGTTCCTGGTGATCTGCAGGACTAAAGGTTTTGTTGGTTGAGTCACCAATAAATGGACTGTCTGCTGTTGGTTCTCGCTTATCTTGGAGGAGGGATTGCTGCACAGCCAGACTCCTCAGGAAAAAATAAAAATGTTTTATCACTGGAACCGATTATGTGATGAATGTGGAATGCATTCAGATGACTTCAGGCTGACTGAATAAATATCAGAACCGTTAGTAAATACTTTTTTACAGCACCGTATGTTTCTAATCATAATTTATAACAGAACTCACTTCCTTTTTATTGTTCATTATGAGACAAAATCAGGTGGACGGTTCTGTTTATGCACTTCATTTCAATCAAAGTAAATAGGGAGTAAATACAAAAGCAAACCACACTTTTCAGATTTTCATCATTTTAAAATTTTTAATTTTTTCACCTCACATTTATGCACCAGTTTTGTGTTGGTTTGTGGACATAAGGCAAAAAATATGCATAGAAAATCAGAGTGAATTATTAATATTCGACAATGTTTTGCTTCTTTTAAGAGAAACAAATGTCAGTTTTCACTTCCTGATGGTATCGGCTCTGTGCTCCGACTCAGAGTCTCGTTTCGTTCAGTTGACTCGGATCATTCAGATAAAATTTTATTAGATTGTCTCTGAACGTAGCCGCCGCCTCGGCTGGGTTATAATTTAAAAGAAAGGAAAATATTGATGTGAGCAGAGGAATGAGGAAAAGTCTGAAGCTTCGCCAAACATTGATGACTGATGGCTTTATCTGCTCAGCCTCCCTGCTGCTGTTAATCGTGAACCTCATCTCACCGTCTGATTATTTCAGCCCGTTTATCAATCATTAACCGTTTCCCACGTTTTGAACCCGAGGCAGAACACGGTCCGATAAGAGAGGAAGCAAACAGAAACAGGAACTGGACGAAAACCATCCAGTTCTCCTTCGAATGAAACCCACAGAATAAACAGAGCAGAACCTCACATACCTGCACAGGCTGAAAACACTTTGGCTTCCTGATTTCATGTATGTTTTCCACATTTCACTGTTGAAAAAATGTGAAAAACAAGTTTAAAAAAAAGAGGAAATTGGAAAAGAGCAAACATATGGAAGCTCATTTCCACCAACAGGGAAAAACAAAAACTCAACAGGAAGTCATAATTATGAGCTTTGAAGTCATAATTCAACTTTTTTCATATATATGACTTTGAAAGTTGAAATTATGACTTTGTATCTCATATTTGCTACTTTTAAACTCAAAATTATGACAGCTGGTTTCAGCTTTTAATTTTATTTTCCTGGAGCTTCCATAAAACTCTTTTTCAACATGTGGAGCTTTAAAGGTCCATCAGTTCAGTGAGTAGAACTAAAAACCGGATGATGAAGTTTGGTTTCATTTATTAAAATCAGACGCAGAAAAAGATCTACTGAGCGATTCTGGTTCTGGTAGCAGCCAGAACCTGCGTGTGCACACCTATACACACACACTTACACACACACACACACACACACCTACACACACACACGTCTGCCTGATAACTGTCAGAATAAAGCTGGCTTACAGCGAAGCACAATGGAGAAAAGAAAGCTTTTGTCTCCACTGAGTGTTGTTACAAATTTCACTCTGTCAATCGACAAGACTGTGATGAGAGTCAGACAAGCTGTAATTACACAGGACTCATTTCTGTCACATCCACTGAAAGAGACACAAAATGCCAAAGTGATGAACTGAATTTAGCTTTCTGCACTGATTAAAAAGCCCCATCACACACCAGGATGTGCTTTTGATACGATTTGAAGCATGAAAGCACAGAAACATGGCCGCTTATCAGCAGGCTGCAGACCCGGCGGAGGGTCAGGAGACGGAGTCAAGCATCTCTCATTTCTGGATCTTTGTCTGGCTTTGGTCTGCAGACACTGAGCGCCGTCAGAGACGTTCCAGGACGGAGCATCAGGAACCAGAAGACACTTTCTACCAACGATGCTCTTCCACTTCGGTCTTATTCTGGTGCTGCACTCATTTTAACACAATTCTAAATGATAAAGTAACTGAATAATAATAATAAACTAAATGTACAGATATAATTTAGAAAGAGCAGAAATTATGATGGAGTAAAAATTAAATGTGTAAATTTGTTTAATATGGGAAATATTTGTATGAGACAAGATTCATGTTCCTTTTCCAGCTGGATATGAAATTATTATTATGATTATTATTATTATTTTATTGTTTGAAATGAGATTTCTTTTCATGTTGGATCATGGAAACGAACAGATTCACTCTGAAGAACATAAAGAGATCCAAGATGGCCGACCATCAGTTCCTCACAGCTGCACTTAAAAAGCAGCAGTAAAACAGGATTTATGCAGAGCGACATGAAATAATTTAGTGCAAAGACATGAACAAATGTTTATAATCAACAACTTAATATCTGGTGCATCGTAAAGCAAATAAGTAGGAAAAATAAGACCCATTTTCTTATAAAATGATAAAAACTGAGTTTTATGAGATAAATTAAAACAGTCGAGCTGCATAAGGTCGTCTGTTTACGACGTTTCCTCTCATTATCTTTCACTGTGAAGCGTCTTTCTCTCCAGAAAATGATCCGAATGTCCTCTTCATCCCACTGATTTTATGAGATCAGTTTTAGCATCATGCATTATTTTATGACATGGTGTGAAAAACAAATTTTACAGTGAAGTTTCTGCAGCTCAGGTCCGCTGCAGTCCGCTGGGAAAGCAGAAAACAAACCCAGTTACAGAAAGGAGCATTCGCAGGGTTTTTATTTCCAGCCTCTTGGTGGCGAGTGTGAAATATTCATCACTTCCCATGATCCCCCCCTCACTCCTCTGTTCTTGCGTAATCTTACATAATGCTGCAAATGTTCAGCTGAAGGAACGAGAACTAAAGTTGGAAAAAAACAGACGCAAAATACGAGGAGTCAGAAACATCAGAAATGTGAGAAATATTAGGAAGATCGGAAATATCAAAGTATCTGAATATGAAACATAAACCTGATGTTTAAACCCACAGAAATCTGCAAACATGATGACGGAAGCGAAAGCTAAAGTTTGACATTTAAAATGATCCAAATGTCAGAAATTCAAAAGTTTCCTGGTTGAAGTTGTTGAGAAAAACAAAAGATTTTGATAAATAAATCAAGTTCAGCAGGAAATATAATCAGTCAGTTTGAAATTCAGCTCCAGTTGTAACATCTTGATGTTTTTTAGGTTTCTAGTTTTTGTGTTAGAGTTTTTTTCTGCAAAATTATTTTCCAGAAAACTGAAGGAATCAAAAGTTTTACTAGTAAAATTCAAAACGATAATTGTGAACACGTTTAAAATCCAGTAAACTGTAACTAAATGAAGAAAGGAGTTTGCAGAATGAGATCCTGACTTTTACTGCAATAAAATATTTACATTAATGTCACAGAATTTAATGTTTGACAATGTTCAGTGATTTTCCTTTATGTTATTAATATAATAATAACATAATGACATGGTGATAATAATTTAAT
>NW_026562444.1:375000-417500 GCF_027474105.1 Poeciliopsis prolifica
CATGCTAACAGGCTGACATGTTAACACGTTGACATGCTAACACTTTGACATGCTAACACATTGACATGCTAACACGTTGACATGCTAACAGGCTGACATGCTAACACGTTGACATGCTAACACGCTGACATGCTAACACATTGACATGCTAACACGCTGACATGCTAACACTTTGACATGCTAACACGCTAACATGCTAACACTCTTCAGTGTTTAGGTTCATTATTGCTACTTCTGTCTTGCCATATTCAGCTGCCTATTATTTTATTAATGTTTTGCCATATATAGTTGATGTTTGTATTCATAGAGGATTACATCCTCAGTCATGTTGGTATTTATTCTGACATTTTCTATAATCAGAATAGTGCGATCGTCAAACTTTGACTTTAAAAGTGTCAGAATATTTTGATTTTCTGTTTCTTTTTTTCTCATCTTACATGTTTCAGTCATTTGATTGCGATGCACCAGCTGTATAAATATCTCATAAAGCAGGAAGATGAAGCCTGATCTCACTGCAGGACTTTATTCTCTCACATCCAGAATAATTAGTTTTGGCATCTAAATATTGATGTGAACTCCAGATGCTCGTCTCCTCCAGGAGACTCTTCCTCTCTCGGCACTTGTTACCTGGACTTCATCCTTTTTCTCATTTTGTCAGCAAAACATGAAGTCATTTAATTCAGAACTTTGTGAAAAATTCAATTTTCTCCTGAATGAGTCCGCTCAGTTCAGAACCTGCACACTCAGCCAGTCTCGGCTCTTTAAATACGTTTATTTTAACAGAAAATCTGTTTATATGGCAGGAAATCATTTTGCATCCTGAACTTTTGGTTTGTGAATCAGAAGCTCATTATTGACTGTTTGTGCATCTCGTTTTGCTGCAGTGAAGCTGCATTTCAATGTTTTGTCTCCTTCAACAGCTCGGTTCTGCTCGGTTCTGCCCAGTTTTGCCCGGTTCTGCTCGGTTCTGCCTGGTTCTGCCCGGTTCTGCTCGGTTCTGCCGGGTTCTGCTCGGTTCTGCCCGGTTCTGCTCGGTTCTGCCCAGTTTTGCCCGGTTCTGCTCGGTTCTGCTCGGTTCTGCCTGGTTCTGCCCGGTTCTGCTCGGTTCTGCTCGGTTCTGCCCGGTTCTGCTCGGTTCTGCCCTGTTTTGCCCGGTTCTGCTCGGGTTCTGCTCGGTTCTGCCTGGTTCTGCCCGGTTCTGCTCGGTTCTGCCTGGTTCTGCCCGGTTCTGCTCGGTTCTGCCCGGTTCTGCTCGGTTCTGCTCGGTTCTGCTCGGTTCTGCTCGGTTCTGCCCAGTTTTGCCCGGTTCTGCTCGGTTCTGCTCGGTTCTGCCTGGTTCTGCCTGGTTCTGCCCGGTTCTGCTCGGTTCTGCCCGGTTCTGCTCGGTTCTGCTCGGTTCTGCCGGGTTCTGCTCGGTTCTGCCCGGTTCTGCCCAGTTTTGCCCGGTTCTGCTCGGTTCTGCCCGGTTCTGCCCAGTTTTGCCCGGTTCTGCTCGGTTCTGCCCGGTTCTGCCCAGTTTTGCCCGGTTCTGCTCGGTTCTGCTCGGTTCTGCCTGGTTCTGCCCGGTTCTGCTCGGTTCTGCCTGGTTCTGCCCGGTTCTGCTCGGTTCTGCCCGGTTCTGCTCGGCTCTGCCCAGTTTTTGCCCGGTTCTGCTCGGTTCTGCCCAGTTTTGCCCGGTTCTGCTCGGTTCTGCTCGGTTCTGCCTGGTTCTGCCCGGTTTGCTCGGTTCTGCCTGGTTCTGCCCGGTTCTGCTCGGTTCTGCTCGGTTCTGCCTGGTTCTGCCCGGTTCTGCTCGGTTCTGCTCGGTTCTGCCTGGTTCTGCTCGGTTCTGCCCGGTTCTGCTCGGCTCTGCCCAGTTTTGCCCGGTTCTGCTCGGTTCTGCTCAGTTTTGCTCAGTTCTGCTCGGTTCTGCCTGGTTCTGCCCGGTTCTGCTCGGTTCTGCTCGGTTCTGC
The DNA here is from genome assembly GCF_027474105.1 of Poeciliopsis prolifica. Lineage (NCBI taxonomy): Eukaryota > Metazoa > Chordata > Actinopteri > Cyprinodontiformes > Poeciliidae > Poeciliopsis > Poeciliopsis prolifica. The sequence goes on from NW_026562444.1 coordinate 376,953, forward strand.
CTGGTTCTGCTCGGTTCTGCCCGGTTCTGCTCGGTTCTGCTCGGTTCTGCCCGGTTCTGCTCGGTTCTGCCCAGTTTTGCCCGGTTCTGCTCGGTTCTGCTCAGTTTTGCTCAGTTCTGCTCGGTTCTGCCTGGTTCTGCCCGGTTCTGCTCGGTTCTGCCCGGTTCTGTCCGGTTCTGCCCGGTTCTCTTGCCGTTCGGACCTCATTGTTCCGCGGCGCTGCGCTCAGACCGGCTCCAGACTCTTCTCTCCGGCTCTCTCTGCGGTTTGTCTGGTTTCTTTTGTCCTCGCTGACCCATTTGAAGACGTTCAGGTGCGGCGGCGGCAGAGAGACGCCATGATGGCGCTCCGGGGCTTGTTGCCCAGCAACAGCGTGTGTGGCAGGGCTGGCTTTATGTAACAGTTTGATGCTGAATGTAGGACGACCGGCCTGCAGGGGGCGCAGGGGAGCACGCTAGAGTCTGTGTCCACACACACACACACACACAGAACCAACACAGGATGTCACAACACGCTCTGCTCCCAAATGAAAGGTTTGACCCCAGAGGTCAAGAGGTCGGCAGGAGGAAGCTGTGTTTGCAAACAGCAACAGAACGAGTTCAGTTTGACTCCATATTCAATCAACCAGCTGATTTTATACGACATTTTCTACAAAGAAACCTCGAACATTTTGTCAAACATTTGAGAAAAAAAAACATCAGAAATTTTTAAATGAATCTCTGAAACAATGACATTTCTAAACTCCAAAAATTCAAAATTTGTGAGGAAGAAACTCAGAACTTTGGATCTGAAATTTTCTAGAAAATCTTGTAAAGTTCCGAGAGTGAAAAGAAAAAAATGCTAATTTTGAGATTAATCTCAGAAAAACACATTTTTGGGCTTAAAAAGGCAAAAATTTGCAAGAAAAATTTTGAAAAATCTTGGAAAAGTTTTGGGTTTCAAAAAAAAAAATTCACTAATTCAAAATACAATTCTTGGTGAAAATATTCTGTCGACGACGACTTTGCACCTGTGATGTCACACTGTTTCTATTGGTGTGCAGGTGTGTGTTTTTGTGTTTTCTCTGTGTGTGTTTTTCTCTGTGTGTGTGTGTGTGTGTGTGTGTGTGTGTGTGTGTGTGTGTGTCTGTGTGTGTGTGTGTCTGTGTGTGTGTGTGTGTGTGTGTGTGTGGTGTGTGTGTGTGTGTCGGGCGGTCGACCCGTTGTGGTCGACTCAGCGGCATCACCGGCGGGAAGGAGACGGTTGCCATGGCGAATGTGACGTCTACTTCATGTTGGTTTGACCCAGTGATGCAGAGGAGCGGCTCTGATCTGATTGTTGTGAGTTTGTCTGATCATTTCCCAGCATGCCGAGCTCTGGACGGGACCGGTTAGTAACCACGACAGCGGGACGCGGCCCGGAGAGCGGCTGCTGCTGCTGCAGCCGCTGATGCTGCTATGGCTGCTGCAGCTGCTACAGCCGCTGCTGCTGCAGCTCCGACTCGGTTTCTCCTTGGCTGCGATCTGGACAACATGAGCTCAGCTGTGGCCGCCGGCGGCCGGAGGTTTGTGCGTTTCGGATCCGACCCGCAGCATCAGAAACAAACAGCATCGGCCTGCGGCGGCGGCCGACAGACGTGACCAAAATAGCTGAATTAACAACGTAAAGGTAATTTAAAAAGCATCTCTGACCTTTTCCTGAAAGGAGGCGGCAGCGGCTCAGCGGGTGGACGGGACGTCCTCCAGCAGAGGACAACGTGTCCTTCGTCCAACAATAAACACAGCAGGACCTTCATGCGACGTGTTTAAATACGGCTGGAACCACAAAGACATAGTTAAAAAATAAAAATGTTTCCACTTGTCAAAGGTCAGAATAACAGGAGATATTTTCAAAATTATTTACTGAAAGTTTTCAAGTTTCCTGAGGTTTAGACATAAAAACATAAAAATCTGGGAGTTATTTCTGATCCAGAAAAACAAACCAAGCAGCTTCTTGGCTGCATGTGTAAACAAAACGGCCTTCAGCTGAAACATGAAACGTTGCTGAAACACAGCAATCCTCAACTTCCTCTTCATATCTGTTCACTTTTAAAGTTCAGGTTGACATTCAGAGACAAATCCTGACCAGCTGCTGGACTGAGGAGTCCAATCCAGTCTACTGTTGATCGCTGGATTCTACTGATTTTAAAAAGAAACTGAAGTTAATCTCTTTAAACAAACACTTTGGCCTCAGTTGCTGCGTTTCCATCGGCCATTTAAATGCACAAACTGCAATTATGAAAATAAACACAACAACTTAGAAAAGATGCTTTTGACTAAATGTTTGGTAGCTGTTCATTGAAATTGGTGTGTTTAGCAAAACTGGATTTGAAATTACATGATTAAGAACCGACTGTTTCTACAGGTGGAAACGACAAAGAAAATGATAGGAAGTGGTAGAGGATGATGTTTAATGGCTCATCGTGTGAATAAACACTTTGCACATGTGATGTTAATTGTGATTTTTATCTAATGGAAACTTTACCATGTCTGTCATTAGTAATAGAAACACAGCTGCTATGAATATTATTACATTTAATGTTCCTTCAACTGTATTTTTACTATGAAGCGCTTTGCAGTCTGAGAAAGTAAATAAATCAAACTTACTGATTCACTCTCCTCCAGGGATGTGGCTTCAGAACCAGGGAGGAATCCGACATGTGGAGGTAAATAATGCAGGTCACTCTGCATGAAAACATGTTCAGGAAGCGTTTAATCTTTGTGCTTCATCTCATAAATGCCAGCTAGAACTGAAGATAAAATGAGATTTGCTGCTAACCTTGAAGAAAAGCAGAAATGGCACTGATCTCTGAGAAAACCCACAGCGATGTGAAGCAGAGGTAAAGATGCAGCTTCAAAGTAAACAAATCACATTTTCCGTCATAGAAGTGAACGTTTTGCATAACGAATGGGCGCCAGAGGTGAAGATTTGGCCCCTGCTGCTGTTAATTAACTTCCTGTCATGATGGCGTCCTGAACCAACTTTCACTTTATTCCCTCTTCTGGTTTTAAACCCGTCAGTCTGAATTAGAGCCGCTCTGCTGCCTCAGATTCAACATGGGAGGAAAATTTCAGATTCACTGGAATTAAAAACTCTGAATTGTTAGATTTTTAAGGCGGTACAGAGATTTATGACTTAATTTTCAACCCAAAAACCCTGCAAAATTAATCAATAAATAGATTTGTGGTTCCTTATGAATTCTGTTTTTCCATTTAAAGTCTGTGGAGATTGTTTCTTTAGCGATATGTAATAAAAGTTTAAAAATGCATTAATTTGTCTTGGTTTATGTTTTTCCCTGAAGCATCAAAAGGAGTGTTTAGTTTCTAATCTAGATGTGAATCGTGGCTGGAAAGTAAATATTTGTCATTATTTGAACTTTGGTGTAATTTATCAAACAGAAAAAATATTTATAGCTTGTTGCATCTTTAGTCTCATATTGTAATTTAATCTGCAGTCCATAACTTAAACTATGTTGGGGGATTTATAGGAAAGCTAAAATCACGTTGCTGATGTTTTACCTGCTCAGGTAATGGAGGGAAAAGTTCAGCTCGACTCCAATGTGGCAGGCAGCTGATGTTAAACGAAAAAATCTGAGATTAAATCTTGAATTTTTTTGGCCACTTTCATAAAGGTACATCTTGATGAAACACAAGTTTGCTGAACTGATAGCACTAATGCTAGCCTGTAATTGATAGCATTAATGCTAGCCTGTAATTGATAGCACTAATGCTAGCCTGTAATTGATAGCACTAATGCTAGCCTGTAATTGTTAGCACTAATGCTAGCCTGTAACTGATAGCACAATATGCTAGCCTGTAATTGATAGACACTAATGCTAGCCTGTAACTGATAGCACTAATCTAGCCTGTAATTGATAGCACTAATGCTAGCCTGTAACTGATAGCACTAATGCTAGCCTGTATACAACCCACCCAGATACGTCGTTTCTTATTTACTACAAAACATTCCAGTCAACAAAAAGGTGTGAACTACGGAAGCCGAGTAATACAGAAATAAACGGACATGTTTTCTACGCCGATTGTGTAATTTCTGGCGGACCGAAAACCGCTCCAGAGGCAGGAAGTGGATTATAGCGCAGGGCATTCTGGGTAAATACAACCAAAATAAACGCGCCAGTCTCGGGTTAGCCGAGGAAGGTCTCTCACCAAAAACTAAAGAGAATCTGACGCCTCCATCTTGGTTCCGTCTGGTGAAGAAGGAAGTTGCTCTCAGAGGTTTTTGTGTCGTTTCCCTCGGTGGTTCTTGGTGCAGCGCCCCCGCAGGCCAGGAGGGGAACAGGCTGGTTGGACTAAAACAACCTAAAACACCTGCTGGCAGATTCAGACACCAAAACCAGCACACTTTACAGCATGTCATCATTTCAGTCTACTAAAGCATTTATAAAGTAACTTCATGTTATAGTTTTCTACTAATGAAGGAAAACACCGTTGATCTGTGTTGAACCCACAGTTTATCTGTCCTTGGAAGCTTTGATCCATTTGTGCCTCAAAATCTGAGTTTCTACTTTAGAAATTGGTAAAATTCAGTCTTTCTTCACTGACTCCATCCTGTCACTGATTTCCTGCTCAGTGAAATCTGTGGATCTCACTTCATCTCAGATGAAGAAGATCTGGGAAACCAAACTGAAAACAGCTCATAAAAAATCTGTTGTGTGAAAGACAGATGGGATCCTGACGGGAAATATAATGGCTGCTCCATTTGCACCAAGGGCTTTTGTTTTTGTTCTTTTGGTTTGCAGTTATTCCCAGATTTAAAGTTTGATTTGTAAAGTAAATGAAGCCACACAGCGAGATCTGCTCTGCTCCAGGAACCTGCAGCTCCGCTGATCGGAGGACGGCTGAGGAGAGCAGCAGCCAGCAGGAGGTCATCTGTCAAACAGAGAACAACGGCTGGCAGGATTTACTGCTGCCATTTTCCACTGACTGTGGGAACTTCAGGCTGCAGAGAGGACAAAACATTTCTGTTCCTCCAAGATGAGAGTCAGCCGCATGTGAAAGCTCAACTGATGCTTCAAGACTGAAATAGTTTATCCAACATCATTCCATGTTCACTTTATCACCTATTTTAGATTTTTCTCATCATAATAGTTTATCTTCATGCATTTTCCAGCTGCATTCAGTGTCTTTGTGTTCCTTCACATTGTAATGATGCTCTGGACAGATCCCAGATCCATCCCAGATCCATCCCGGATCCCTGCCGGATCCATCCCATATTCATCCCAGATCCATCCGGATCCATCCCAGATCCATCCCAGATCCATCCCGGATCCCTGCCGGATCCATCCCGGATCCATCCCAGATCCATCCCGGATCCATCCCGGATCCATCCCGGATCCATCCCGGATCCCTGCCGGATCCATCCCAGATCCATCCCGGATCCATCCCGGATCCATCCCGGATCCATCCCGGATCCATCCCGGATCCATTCCAGATCCATCCCAGATCCATCCCAGATCCATCCCGGATCCATTCCAGATCCATCCCAGATCCATCCCAGATCCATCCCGGATCCATCCCAGATCCATCCCAGATCCATCCCAGATCCATCCCGGATCCATCCCAGATCCATCCCGGATCCATTCCAGATCCATCCCAGATCCATCCCGGATCCCTGCCGGATCCATCCCGGATCCATCCCAGATCCATCCCGGATCCATCCCGGATCCATCCCAGATCCATCCCGGATCCCTGCCGGATCCATCCCGGATCCATCCCAGATCCATCCCGGATCCATCCCGGATCCATCCCGGATCCATTCCAGATCCATCCCAGATCCATCCCGGATCCATCCCGGATCCATCCCGGATCCATTCCAGATCCATCCCAGATCCATCCCAGATCCATCCCGGATCCATTCCAGATCCATCCCAGATCCATCCCAGATCCATCCCGGATCCATCCCAGATCCATCCCAGATCCATCCCAGATCCATCCCAGATCCATCCCGGATCCATCCCAGATCCATCCCGGATCCATCCCGGATCCATCCCGGATCCATCCCGGATCCATCCCGGATCCATCCCGGATCCATCCCGGATCCATCCCGGATCGGTCGTTGGTGTCGCTCGGCGTCAGGTTCTGGTGCTGCTGCACAGATCCGACACCGTTTGTCTCTCCTCCATCCCAGCAGCCAGTAGTAAAGACACAAACACTGGAGGCTCAACAGGCCGGCGTCGCCATGGCAACCCCATCCTCCACATCTGCCTTTCCTGCTGTTTCCTCCTCCTCCTCCTCCTCCTCTTCCTCCTCCTCCTCCTCCTCCTCCTCCTCTTCCTCCTCCTTCTCTTCCTCCTGCTTGTCTAACAGAAAATCCATGCAGAGGGAGGAAAGAGGAGGAATCGATTCCTCCTGGAAGAGCCGGCTTTGTGTTTGTCTCTGCTGCTTTGATTTCCTGATTTACTCGTCACTGATGTTTCTGTTGGAGCATCAGGCTCAGGAAAAGGAAGTAGAAACTATTGATTTGAAAAACAAATTATAAACTAAAATCACTTTCTATCTGTCTTTACGTTATTGTTATTTGTGTAAACGCGGTGAAATAAAAGCTTCGAGCCTCAGACTCTTCAGCAACATGAAGCTTTTCCAGGCGATGCGTTGGCCTGGCCGGACGTCTGCTGCCACCTGGTGGCTGGATGTGCAAACTACAGGCTGCATCTGATTTAGTTACCTTAAAAAGTTTTAGCAGTGAGTTTTTTATGAAGCTGCTGAAATGTTTCTGAACTCGGTGATTTTCTTCAGTGCAGAAATTCAAACCTGGACAGAATCACCTTTAAAGTTAAAAAAGTTAAAACATTAAAGTTCTAACTTTAAAAACTAAATCTTTCCTAAAATAAAAGTTTTATGTGGAGAAACAGGCGACATACTGACATCAACACAATTTGTTTTTAACTGCTGGACGTGTTTAAAACCAAAATCATAACTAAAGCATTCTAATGACGGTAGACTTTAATACGTTGTTGCTTGTAAAACCTTTATTTTTGTAAAATAAATAAAGTTTAGAACTTTTTGTTTTTCTCTCCTTATTTCCTTCAGATTAATCAAAGTTTATTTTTCTACAGTTTGAATGAAAGAACTGAAGAATCAAAACAAGCAGACGAGTTGCTTCTATAAAAAATTAAACCCCTTTTTATTGTGATCCATATATAAAAGAAATACAAAAAAGAAACATCGATACCGGGCAAAGGTCAAAGGGCAGGGGTCAGGTGTGAACGGGTCCAACGCAGGTGAGATAAAAATGGGAACAGACAGCAGGAACGTTGGGAAAAGTCCCGGATAATCAGTCTGGAAGACGGAGCGCGACGCCCAGTCCTCCCAGTCCACCCAGTGCTCTCAGTCCACCCAGTCCTCCCAGGGCTCCCAGTCCTCCCAGTGCTCCCTGTGCTCCCAGTCCTCCCAGTCCTCCCAGTGCTCCCAGTCCTCCCAGTGCTCCCAGTCCTCCCAGTGCTCCAGTCCTCCCAGTGCTCCCTGTGCTCCCAGTCCTCCCAGTCCTCCCAGTGCTCCCAGTCCTCCCAGTCCTCCCAGTGCTCCCTGTGCTCCCAGTAACCCACCCGTCTCTACAGTTGAGTTTCAGTTCTACAAACATTCTCAGAAAGCAGAGCTGCTCAGGACGAAGATCAAACCTCATTGGCTGGACTAAACCGAAGTGGGCGGAGCTTGTAGTGAACACAGGAGGAACGTTCAGTTTTAGACATTCATGATGAAAACTTCAAAGTAAAAGTCTCTGGATGTCCAAACGGCGTTTTTCATCAGAAATACTTTAATAAACCAAAACTAAAAATGATTTACATTCATTTTCAACTGAAAACATGAAATAAAGTCATGAGGAGAAATAAAGTCTCTGATTCAGTTGACAGAACCGATTTCAGCAGCAACGACTTCAAGTTGCAGCTCACATTTGTTTTGAAAGGTTGTGGACATTGACTAGGCCGTTACGGCGCATCGATCCTGCTCTGATCGGAAATGGTTGATATTCAGCATGTTGGATGGTCAGCGTGTGGCGATCCCAGAGGTCAAACCAGGTCACAGCCTGCTGACACGATGCAGTCCGCTGGTTTATTCTCTAATCAACATAATCCATAATCTATCGCCGCTGTTTCTGGTCGGCCATGTTTGTTTCCTCTGACCTGTTTCCCGTCTGCAGGTTGTCTGTTGCTGGATGGACTGTAAACCTGTTTCACAGAAGATATTTTACTGTCAGGTTTTGAAGGAGGCCGTCTAACGGCTCTGCCTCATGACACTCCCCAGACCGTCGGTCAGCATAACATCAGCTCACAGCTGCAGATCAACAAACTGCCAGTTGTTGTTCGTCTAGATGCATTTCTGCTCACTCAATGGACATGATCAGGATGTGATCAGCTCTCCCTGATCATTCAACTCTGATGGAAACTTTCGTTTCTCCCCATGACTCTGAGAAATCAGCCAAAGTTAACAATATTTGCCTCCTTGTTTCCAGATATGGGTCGGTTTCAGGCCGATGATCGGACGCTTCACCCACCAGGATTTAACGCAGCCACAGACGGGATCTGGGCCTTCGCAGCAGTTCTGCCTGTAAGGAATCAGCGCCGGGCGCCTCAGGACAGATCCGTCTTATCCGGCGCTTCGGCGTGATGGCCGCCGCCCACCTCGGCGCCGCCGGCCGCCAACAACGTCCTGCGGTTGTAGTGGTGGTGGCCCTTCATGATGCCCGAGTTGTTGTTCTCGTTGAGAATCTGCTTCTGCTTCTGCCGGTTGAGCGACTGCACCAGGCCCAGCACCACGGCCGCCAGAGAGTACTGGCCCGTGATTTTGCGCGGCTGCAGGATGAGCGGGTTGGGCTGCACCCGGCCCAGCAGGAAGTGAGTTCGGATTTTGCCCTCCTGCTCGCTGATGCCCTTGACGTAGATCTCGCCGCGGTACTCGAAGGCGAAGCCTCGCTCCTTCAGGATGAGGAAGGTTTCCTCGGGAACCTGGATCTTGCCGCTCACGCCGGTGCTGTCCATGCGGCTGGCCAGGTTCACCGTCTTCCCCCAGATGTCGTACTGCGGCTTCTTGGCGCCGATCACGCCGGCCACCACCGAGCCGTGAGCCATTCCTGGAGAGAAACAACTCAGTGCTTTAAATAGACCAGCATTTAAAACAACAAGTTTCATTCCTTCAGTTGGATGAAACACCATGGAAGAACATTGACAGGTTATTACAGAAAACAGTCAATTACTTTAGACTTTAAAGGAAGATTTTCCAGTTTTTTTAAGGTTTACTTTGCACTCAACACAAATGCTGCAAACATGAAACTGTTGAACAAATTCCTTTAATTTACCTTAAATCCAAATATGATGATGCAAATAATTAATCAACTCAATCGTCGTTTAGCGGTTTATTAGATTAAAATTAGTTTCAATCGATTAACTAATATTGTCTGATTTAGAGTTGTAGTTTGTCCGCCATCCAGCAGAAGGCGCCGCTGGTCAACCTTAAGACCCAGAGACAAAGATGGCGGAGATTTCCCAGAAAGAACCCGATAAACGGTCCAAACAAAGGCCGGTGTGAGAGGCTAAATGCATTTTATGTAGTTCTGATTTGAAATATAAAAACTCAACAAGATTCTTATCTTCACTGTAAACTTTCATTCAGCTGCAGGACAGAAAATGTCAAATCCTCCAGCAAAAGTTCAACAATGTGAGAAACTGACATCATTATTCAGTCAGTATTTAAAACAGCCAACAAACAAAGATGTTAACTTTTTAATTCACTATATTATGAATAATATACCCCTTTATGTTATGGAAAGATGCTCCTTTTCATATAAAAGAAAACTCAGATTTTTTAAAAAGGCCTCATTTTAATTAATCTATAGCCAATCAATGAGATCAATCAACGTTAGAGTAACTCGTTAATCCATAACTTCCCCCCATGATTAGGTTATGGATGGTAATTATCAGCGTTTCCCATAAAAAGCATAGAAGTTCAACATGTAGATTGAATCCAACAAGGAGAATTTTCAGGTAATAATTTGTCATAAACAGAAAAGTTCATTCTGGTTTCCAGTGAAAATCTTTGGATTTCTGAGTCTGGAAGTTTATCATTTTCCCTCTTCTGGCATTAAATCATTTCTACTGAAAACAGAAGGATTCCTTCGTTAAATCACTGAAAAAGCAAAATAACTTTTCTCAGCAGAACTGAAGTCTCACCGATCCGCAGCTCGAAGTTGTTGAAGGAATGTTTATTGATCTCCTGGATGCTCTCGTTCAGGGCGATGGCGAAGTCGGCCAGGGCGCAAAGGTGACCCCATTTATCTTCACATTGCTGTGGATCAGAGGAAACAGCCTGAAGAACCTGGAAGCTGATCGGATCGGCCTGACGGACGAACCGGGCCAGTAAAGAACCGGGCCAGGGAGGAACCGGGCCAGTAGAGAACCGGGCCAGTAAAGAACCGGGCCAGTAGAAAACCGGGCCAGGGAGGAACCGGGCCAGTAGAGAACCGGGCCAGTAGAGAACCGGGCCAGTAGAGAACCGGGCCAGTAAAGAACCGGGCCAGTAAAGAACCGGGCCAGTAGAGAACCGGGCCAGGGAGGAACCAGGCCAGTGAAGAACCAAAGGAGGAATTTAAAGTTTGAACGTCAGAACCACCTTAAATTTAGCGATAAAGAGCCAGGAGAACCTCAGGGCTCTTCACTTGAACTGATGTTTTTACATGTTTTCTTCACTGACTGAAAAACCTTCATAAGTTTCACTGCATTTCGTTGCTTTTGTACAGGTGACAGTGCAGTGACAATAAAGCTGAATTCTATTCTATTCTAAAGTTTATAACATGTTTTTCCCATAATCTGCAGCAAACCCAGCAAGGTGATTATAGTTGGACTGAAATCTTGTTTGTGGGATTTTGACTTTTTGTCAGAAATGGTGATCAGTTACATAATAAAACAGATATAAATGAATGTTCTTGTATGTTCTGGGGAAAAACTCAGTAATTCAGATTTTTAACTGAATTTCTGAAGATGTGAAGCCAGAAGTTACAGCAACAGCAAGAAAACTGCAGCTGGTTCCAAAACATTCAAATCCTGCAGAAGAGGATCTTTCACATCAGACTTCCTGTTTACTTAAAGGAATAAAAGTTTCTGAAATAGAAAATATGCTGGAGAAACTTTACTGGATTAAAACATGTTTAAACCAGAATGAGCAGAAATAACGGCGGCGCTCTGGGAGTCGTTGAAGCATTTTTGCAGCATTTTTGCAGCATTTTTGCAGCAGTTTTGCTGCTTGCTGTGGATCTTCACCTGTTTCTCGGGCGACAGACCAGAGACGGCCATGTAGGTGCTGCCGATCGTCTTGATCTTCTCGATGTCCTGGAAACGGTCTTCACCGAGCAGCTGCAACAGAAACAACGTTCACTGAGCTTTTCAACAACCTGAAGCACAAAATCACACGTGACTGAGGACCGGGCTCCTCTGAGCGCCTCAGAGACAAACTGCTGCCTGAACCGAGACAAATGTCCAACGGAGACGGACACTGGACCACCTGCTGATGAGGAAACGTTTAAATTCAAACCGATCAGGACAGAAAGGCTAAACATCTGAAACTTGTTTTGAGATTTTTGCTGAAGTTTTGCGTCTTCAGAGGATGTTGAACAGGAAGCAGTGCTGCTACAAACCCTGTGGTTCTTTGCCACCTGCAATAATTGGTTTTTGATGACCTGCCAGCAGAATCAGTCATTTCTGCAGAGACATTAATGGCTTCTCAAGTATTTTCTAAAATGCATGTTTTGTCCTGAATGGTGTTTACGTCTTCCATTCAGCCGAACAGACGGTTTGAACTTCACCTCGTCGAAGTCGGCGATGATTTCGTTGAGCAGCCGCAGACACTCGACTCCCTGGTTGTTCATCTCAGTCTGGGAGTAAAAGTCGGCGAAGCCGGGGATGGAGGCGAACATCACGCCCACCGAGTCGTAGGACTGGGAGTACAGCTCCTGAGGAGACATCGACACGACCGGGACGTTACAACGCCACGTCAAACCAGGTTGACAAACCCGGTACGGCCCAACAGAACCACAACAGAACCAGAGCAGAACTGCTGCCAAAGGGAGACGGAGGAGAACAGAGAAATAAATTTAAGCAGCGCATGAAAGTTTTCTTAAGGTCTCAGATGCGTTTAGACTCACACAGCCTCATTATGTCGTTATCACCTTAAAATGCCACAAAAAATGAACCAAGCAGAAACACAGAGCATGAATTCACCTCATGGTGACGCTACACACGGCTCAGACATTTACTCTCCAGACTCAGAGTTTGGAGTTGATGCCTCTGGTAAGGCACCAGTCAACCTGTTTTTCAGAAAACCACAAAACGCCTCAAGAATAAAAACTTTTGCAAACTTCAACAGGCTGACATCCTGTCGCCCAGAACATGAGGAGTTTAGCATGAAGCTATGCAGAAATGTTTGGACTACTGTGAGGTCAAGGCACAGCTTGACCTTTGCTCCAAACTGGTGTTCAGAATGACAGAAGGACGTCTTCATGCTCCAGGAATCCACTGTGCTCAGATAATCCAAACATGTTCACTCCTTTCCAAATCGTCCTGTTTTAACCTTAAGGATGCAAATCTGGGAACATGAGCAGCTTCTAAATATTTTTCCAGCAGTGAATAATCCCTCCTTCCAGGTTCATTTCGGAAAACCTTCCCAGGTTGACGGGCAGCAACAATCACTGCTGATAGGTTTTCACCCGGCTGTTCGACACGCCTTGTGATTCATAATGAAAGCAATGGTCACACATTTTGTTTTCATTTGAACTCAAGACATCATGACAGGGTGAATCTGTTGCACATTTATAATGAGATGCAAATCACTTTAAAACCCAGTAAAAACCAGATGAGCTTCATTATATCCTCACATGAATGAAATAATTTACTCTGATCAAGCAGAGCATCCTCCTCAAAATCACTGATGAATAAACGACACAGTGCAGTGCAGCCTATCGGCCACTAGGGGGCAGTGTTAGCTCGTACAGCAGGTCTGCAGACATGAAGCAGCATCTTCACATCCCAAATGCCACATTCAGTAATTCATCATGCCATTATGGTAGCATTGTAATAATAGGGTGATAAACATTAACGTCCAGCCACAGTTCAGCTTTTGAAGTTAATAATTCAGGAGAAGCTGCGTCTGTCCGCAGGCTGCTCCCATTCTTAATGTAATTACACGGTTGTGAAAATGGGCCTCTGACCTGAATGGGGCTTCCTCAGCGGCTTTATGCTCGGCTAATGAGCTCAGCCAAACGGCCAAACTTCAAAAGGGAAACTTGGTTAAAGTTGAACTAATTGAATTTCTTGGTGTTCTGCTGCGATGCTGCAGAACGTCAGGCAGCGTTTTGCGGTTCAGTCGGGGTTCAGTGCTGCCGCTGAAGCTCTTTAACACGTTTAACTGTCTGGGCTTCGCATATTTGGTGGGAAGCATCAGAGGAGGAAAACCAGACTCCAAATATTTACAGGGTTGTTTCTACGCTCTGCTGTTTATTCCAACTTTAGAGATAAAAGTGATGCATTTCAGCTCCAGGTAGAGGCCCCGATAAGGTCCTAGTTAAAGGCTGGTTGGATGAACCGGGTTCAACCTGCTGCTGCCAGAGGAACGGACAGGAAAACTCCCCGATTAACGATCAATCCGATTGATTTCCTGATCATCAGCTCTGAAGGTTTATGACGTCAGAGAACCAACAGTTTCTGCTCATCAATCTGGGAAGAAACTGAAAATCATCTCAACAGGAAATAACCAGAAACTTTTATCAACAAATGAAACCTGGAGGTCCGATTTAATCTGCAGACGATTACAAACCAAAGTCCCGCCTGACGGCGTCGTCTCTGAAACGAAGCTCAAACGTTTCATCCAGACGGAACCAAACGCCTCACACCAAACCAGATCTACAGGAGAATGAGCAGGCTGGAACGGCCTAGTCAAAGCCCCGGCTCCAGCTGATTCAGATGCTGCTGGGAAACTTCCAGATAATGAAATAATAACTGGAGATTTAAGAGAGCAAAGCGGAGCTCTTCAGACCAAACTGTGCTGCTGTCATCATGGTTATGATAAATAAAGTCGGACCTCGTTGTCGCGGTCCTTCTCCAGGAAGTGTCGGGCCACGTGGCTGGGCAGGATGTTCTCAGCATGTTCTCGTTGTGTTCCCGCAGCTCCTTCATCTCGTTGATCTCCTCCTTGGCCTGAACGCGCCACAGGAAGTCCAGCCGGGCCGTGTACTCCAGCTGAAAGCACAGACCCAGTCAGCAAACCCGCAGACCTGGAGCGCCGCAGGTCCGGCCGGAGCGCCGCAGGTCCGGCCGGAGCGCCGCAGGTCCGGCCGGAGCGCCGCAGGTCCGGCCGGAGCGCCGCAGGTCCGGCCGGAGCGCCGCAGGTCCGGCCGGAGCGCCGCAGGTCCGGCCGGAGCGCCGCAGGTCCGGCCGGAGCGCCGCAGGTCCGGCCGGAGCGCCGCAGGTCCGGCCGGAGCGCCGCAGGTCCGGCCGGAGCCGCAGGTCCGGCCGGAGCGCCGCAGGTCCGGCCGGAGCGCCGCAGGTCCGGTCGGAGCGCCGCAGGTCCGATCGGAGCGCCGCAGGTCCGATCGGAGCGCCGCAGGTCCGATCGGAGCGCCGCAGGTCCGATCGGAGCGCCGCAGGTCCGATCGGAGCGCCGCAGGTCCGGCCGGAGCGCCGCAGGTCCGGCCGGAGCGCCGCAGGTCCGGCCGGAGCGCCGCAGGTCCCGGAGCGCCGCAGGTCCGGCCGGAGCGCCGCAGGTCCGGCCGGAGCGCCGCAGGTCCGGCCGGAGCGCCGCAGGTCCGGCCGGAGCGCCGCAGGTCCGGCCGGAGCGCCGCAGGTCCGGCCGGAGCGCCGCAGGTCCGGCCGGAGCGCCGCAGGTCCGGCCGGAGCGCCGCAGGTCCGGCCGGAGCGCCGCAGGTCCGGCCGGAGCGCCGCAGGTCCGGCCGGAGCGCCGCAGGTCCGGCCGGAGCGCCGCAGGTCCGGCCGGAGCGCCGCAGGTCCGGCCGGAGCGCCGCAGGTCCGGCCGGAGCGCCGCAGGTCCGGCCGGAGCGCCGCAGGTCCGGCCGGAGTTTCAGTTACTACTGCAAACGAATTTTCATAAACTGCAGGTTAATCTGAAACATTTGGAAAAGAAACAGTGACAATAAGCAGAAAACAGTTTGTAGGAAAAAAATCAGTAATTATTAATAATCTGAATAAATAAAAAAATGTAATAAAAGCTCCTGGTTTCGCTTTGGCTCCAGCGTTACACTGTAAAACAGAGCCTGGCTTAACTTAAGTCTACTAGGTAATTATCTCAGTTTATAGTCAGAAATCAAATTTTATCCAGTTGATTTAACAAGAGACAAAAATAATTTTAAGTTCTTTAATCTTTATTTGAGGTGTTTTAACTTTTTATTGTAATTAAAACTGAACTGAAAACTGTCCTCACGTTTTAAAAACACAGCATTTTTATACTTTCATTCATTTTATCCAGTTGAAATAATGACTTATTTAAAGTTAGAAGCATTAAATTGTATTTTATCTCATCTCAGGCCGACTGAGGAAACTTTGCTTTCTGCACGTCAAGGTCGAATATTTCAGCTGTTTTCTCATCCAAGTCAAAACTTTTCATTAGTAAGAATCTTCCTGAGAGGCTCATGTCACAATAATAAAGTGATTTCTGCTTTTCGGTGAGCAGATGTTTTACAGGCCGTTAAAAATAAACGTCCAGCTGCTGAAGTTTAGAGAATAAAGCCGGAGCTTCCTGACGCCTCAGCCCAGCAACTTGTTCCATAAAAAGCAGATTAGAAGTGAAGTTCAGGGCAAAGTGTTACATAAATGAGATGATTGAATTCACAGGCAGGCAAATTAAAATATTTAATCACCTCTGCAGTGCAGGACTATTCCATCAATCTGCTGAGCAGCTCAAGTATTTTAAGAGGCAACTCAATTAGCTTTTTTGAATTAACGATTAATACAAAGTCACATGAATAAATTAGAGCCAAACAAGCGGCGAGCGCCTGCAGAAGGGAGGAAGCTGAAAATGATTTCCAGGGCAGGACGATGAGCCTGGAAGGATTTCTGATCTTCTTCCGATTGATCAGGGAATCGATTAGTCGCCTCATCAGGAGAGAAACTTCATCCAGTTTTCTGTCCAATTAACGTCCAGCATGAGACACAAACCGCACAGGAAGTCCAGAAATGTATCAATTCAACCATAAACTATAACAACAAAATAAACAACAGTTTCGATTCAAAAACAAGTTTTGCTATAAATTATTGAATAGATATTTGAGCTCAATAATAAAGATATTGATTGATTTTGGTCAGTTGTTCAGTTGTTCATGTTTGCGCTAATGCTACATGTTTAGCATCGAGACGCTACTATGGGCTAGCATAGCTTCACTGACAGGCTAGCTCCTGTTAGCACAACTTGAACACAACATTAGCTTTTTACAGCGTCCAATCAGATCAGCAGAAACAGAAACTAAACTCTTTGGGCCGAGAGAAACAAGCGAACATAAAGTAGGTTAAAATGTAAATGACTCATTTCTGTTTTAACAGGTTAAAGTCATTATTATTTGTAAATAATGAAGCTCGGGCTTCATGGCCGTCTCAACTCACATCAGCAGGAAAGTCTTTTCCCAAAATGGCCGCTTGATTTCTAAACTCTTGTTCTGCTGATGAGTTGAACGATAATCAGAGAGAAAGAAGTCTGGATTTGTTACCCAGTGTTTATTGAAGTTACAAATAAACACGTCTTGAGTAAATGAGTGTGATGGATGTGTCAGCAGAACCCACTCCCATCTGGACCGACCATCTGCTGCTCCAGAGACGATCAGCGTCTGACTAACGTCTCCATCCATTCAGATGAAGGAACAACAGCGAACAGGAGAAAATCTTTACTGCCAGTTAAAACACGGAGCCAAGAGCAGAACGTTTGAGACGACGCTTTGAATCAGAAATGTATGAAAATGGGAGTAAATCAGCTGATTGGCTCTTTATTGGCCTGAAAGTTACCTGGAGAACGCAGTGAAACATTTAGAAGATCTCAGATCTTTCTAACATTTGTTTGCCTGCATCAGAAAGAGGATCAATTTATGAACAGTAGCATCAGCAAACAGCTATTCTCAAGACATCGCCAGCAAGCCCGGCATTTCTCAAGGAGCAAATCAGAGTTAAGAGTCTGAGAGAAGCAGGTTGTGGAGGAAAAGGCTTTAATTGGCTCCTGATCTCCTCACAAACAGAATCACTGGAGAGTCGCTTCAACGAGGCCCTGAGAGGCGCCGCAGCTTCACGCACGTTTTCCACAATCAGAACCACGCGTTTCCACTAACAGTCATCAGACTAATTACAGAGCAGCAACCACCTCAGAGCTGCTTTTAATTTAAACTCAATAAAATGTACTCAGTGAAACTGGCTGTACGTGTCATCAAATACAAATGGAGTCATAAAAGAGGCTTTTTAGAGAAAATCCTTTCTTCCTGCAGAATAAGATGCATTATTACTGATTTACTTATTAGAAATGGCTTTAAATTCACTTCTGATTGGCTGAAAGTCTAACTCAGATTAAATCCGACCAGATTTAATTCCAGTCAAATGTTTAGTTTGTTGTTAATTTAACTAAACTGACATTTTTCTCAGTCTGAATGGATTTAATTGAATTTCTGGCTGTAAAACTGTGATTGCCAGTTTGCCATAGCGAGAGCATGAAAGCGGCGGGCGGCGGCGGAGCCGGACTCCAGACGGCAGGATGGACGCTGCGGCGCGTCAGGCCCCTGAAACGGGCCGGCTGGTTCTGCTCCTGTTTACGGCGTGAAGATAAAAATAATATCCAGAAAGATTCAGAGAGCGACTGCTGCTCAGGGAAACGGTTTCAGTCCCACAATCTGAGGAACATCAGCAGAACCAGAGGCCAGCGGAAAACCCAAAAACTGGAGCAGAACTCAACATCAGACAAACGCTGCTCGTTATCACCTGTCAGGTAACATGATGACAACCAATAACGATCAATATCAGAGGAGATCCAGATAATCCAACAGCAGAAACCAAAAATCAACGTTTTCTCTGCCTGAACGTCGGTTCAAGCGTTTAGCGGGAACTTTGCAGGGAAGT
The DNA here is from genome assembly GCF_027474105.1 of Poeciliopsis prolifica. Taxonomy (NCBI): domain Eukaryota; kingdom Metazoa; phylum Chordata; class Actinopteri; order Cyprinodontiformes; family Poeciliidae; genus Poeciliopsis; species Poeciliopsis prolifica. Next base: position 395,074 of record NW_026562444.1, read on the forward strand.
AATCCCTCCCTGCTATTTGTAATCAGAGTACTTGGTACTTCGGACCGAGGGAACAGATCAATTAGAAAACTGCAGCATTTAAAACCAACTGAATCTGAATGACATCAACGTCTAACGGCACAAAATGTTTACATTTCTGTGTCTTAAGTAATTATATAGCAGATAAAATAAATATCTGTGTTTATTGGCCGAAATCATTGATGAATGGATTTATTCATCTGATCAGTTTCTCTTTCTGGACTGAATTGATTTATTATCATCGTCTAATAAACTGTGATTATGTAATAAGTTGCAGATCTGTACAGCTGAACATGCAGGAGCTCAGAGGAATAAATCGCTGATCCAAACTTTTAATTGTGAAAAAACTATGTTAGATTACTTTATGCTTTTTAATTTAATGGTCGAGTAGATCAGCTCATTTGTGGTGAAGCTTTTTTTCTCTTTCCAATTAGCTGCAGCACAGCAGGAGATGTTTGTCTGAAATGAATCGACTGGCTTTAATTTGCTCTGCGGCTGCAGCACCTGGAAGCCGGACCAGAGTTCAGAACCGGCAGTCAGAACCGGCAGGAACCCGATCCAATGAGGAGCAGAACCGATGGATCCATTGAAGCGTAGCTTGATAAGTGTAATCTCCTCTTTGGGCCCCCTGCTGAGGGAACCAATCTCTAACTGCTTCAGCGTCACTTCATGGTTTCATTTTGTGCTAAATTTTCTCTGGATGACAAAATGAAGTGTCTTTGTTTCCATGGCGATGGGCGCAGATCGGATCCTGTGGTTCTGCTCCCGTCGGGTCGGCTCTTTCTTCTCCTACTGCTCTCCGATTTACATTATTGGTTGTTCGTTAAACCGCTAACGTTCCGTTTTCTGGCGTTCTGATTGGCTGAGGCTCCGTCCTGGAGGACGCCATCAGCTGGGATGTTCTGCTGGAGGTTTTTCTCTCCACTGTCGCTGCATGCATGTAAGGAAAGACGGGCTTCCTCAGGAAGAAACCTCAACTTATTGAACTGAAATACATGAGGCTGAAATCTGACCGTTAAAGAGAGAGGAGTCTGTGTTTGGAGAGGATCCGGTTTTACCTGCTGACCGTGGTAAAACACGGCGAGGAGGAACATGGCCATCAGCAGCAGAGACGTCTCTTTGGTTCCCAGAAAGTTTCTGAAGGAAGACAAAATAAGATGTTGCACTTTAGTCGACTAAAAGATTAAAGTCATGCAACAAAATCCCATCAGAGTCAAACTTTGGTAGAGAAACGTCTCACTTTATGTAAAACTGCAGCAAAATGTAAAAGTAGGAATCAAATCTTGTAAAAAACTTGAGGCGAATGTTTGTTTCCATCTGAGGATTATCAGCTCAAACGTAGAAACGCAAACTTCAAAATAATAAACGTTTTTAGTGTTTTTACTGCTAGAAACAGGAATCAGGTCTGAGACGCTGAGACTTGAGTTTTCATGCTGAGGTTTGATTCAGTGCAGAAGGTCACGCTTCAACCGTCACACAAAAACATCTGCAAAAACAAAATAAGTGAATCTGGAGGAGAGCAGAACGTTCCTCTGGAAGGAAACCAGGTAAGAGAAGGAATCATTCAGATGAAGTCCATAAATCCTCCTTTGTGCTTTTGGATTCAGATATGAAAACATTTCTGCAGAACCGTCTTCATGCTTCTGCCTGCAGACGTTTTTCACCCTGAAAGGATGTGAAATGATCCTGACTGATGAGGAAACTGTTCTCTACCTAATACTACAAATAAACCTTTAAATATCAGAAATGTAAAGATTTAACATTAATCCTGCTGCCTCTGTTTGAAATAATGTCAGGGATTTAATCCTGTCAACGCCGAGTTCAGCCTGGAAACTTCACTTCAAACTCTGCTGGTGTTTTACTTTTCTGCTATAATCTTCTGACAGTAAATACCAAATATTATCAAAAACAAAGTGGACATTCAGAAAGCAAAGCAGGCGAGGTGTCCAACACGGCCGCCATGACAGGCGGTCCGGTCAGGGCTCCAGCTGCGCAGACGACTCACTCCGTGTTGTGGTGCACGGTGTCGTAGCGCACAAACAGCGAGGTGTAGAAGGCTTCGGTCAGCAGGGAGTAGATGGCGATCATCAGCAGCAGCACGGCCAGCTTCAGCACGGAGTTGAGCCGCAGGAACACGGCGCAGGTGACCATGGCCAGGACGCCCGTGAACACGAAGTACTGCGAGGAAACAAACCAGCGTTCAGATGCACCTGCATGATCCCAGCAGGCGAACAGCAGGGGGCGAAAACATCTGAGCCAGGATGCAGAGAGTCACACTGCATGAGATTCATCTGAAATATTAGTGAAAGATCATCATCTAATGGTCACTTCATACTTAACCAAATGTGAATATGAACCAACAGCAGCTGGCTTCATATGAATCAGAGAATAAACTGATTACTATCTAAATAACGACCAGAAATTAAATTAAACCCTCCAAAGTCACCAATAATTATCAGATTTATTTACGTACTAATTAATAATAAGGAAATAAAACTAATCTAGAAATTTGTAAAATTCTCACCTTAAATTAAATCATTTAAAAAGAATTAATTTATAATAGTTAATTAGGTTCCAGTTTCTCAGTTATGCTGTAATACCACAAACAGCCACTAGGAGTCAAAACAACAATACAGAATCAGATTATCTGTCTAATTAATTAGCTTTTATAACTCTTTCATAATGAAGACATGATTCTCTGGAGGTTTTTGTTTTTAGGTCTTCAGTTTCCTGAACCTAAAATTCAACTGAAGATTATTTTAAACTTTCTGCATATAAACTAAACCTCCCAGTTTCTGTTATTAATGTAAACTTTGGGTACAAACTAAAATAACTTTTATGAGCTCCTGATTGAATCCCCAGCTCCTCTGGGCTCAGCGCACACCCCCTGCTGAGCCGTAATAAACCAAAACTACTAAACTGCCCTTTATTTGAGAGGTTTCTGCTTTGCCTGCTCATGAAATATTAAATCCAATATGCAGCATTTTCTTATTTGTCTGCAGCTAAAAGCAGAGCCAGAGTGGCTGCAGAGCAGGTCGTACCTGCGGAGCCTCAGGAGGAAATAAATTTATGATGTATACATGCAGCGACATGACTCAGCCGAGCCTGCGGCTGTAAAAACGAGCCTCGTTATTGGCTCCATCAATCAGCTGCAAACTGTGAGAGCAAAACAACATGATGGATGTTTTCCACGTGACGCTCTGATCAGCTGCCGCGTCCGAGGCGAGACCTCCCGCGACGCGAGCGGCTGTCCGCCGACGCAGAGGCGAGAAAGCACAACAGACGGAGCGGACCGCAGAAGCGACACCTCGTCTCGTTGGTACCTCTGGGTAGAAGCAGATGTCCGGGATGGAGGCAGACTCGTTGTACGTCTGGTTCCTGAAGGTGTTGGACTTGTCGAAGTCGCACCACAGCTGGGAGAGACACAAACGGGGAGGATCATTTCAACCAGCAAAATCAGCTGAGAAAGAGGAGAAATGCGTTTTATCAACAAGAATCTCAGTCTTTCTGTTCATTTTGCTGTTGGAAATATTTACTTGCATTAAAGTTTTGGATGCACTGAGGAGATTCATTCCCTCGGCTGTCGGTGGAGACAGATCCATTGGATAAATATCCTACTGTCAAATGTATCTGAAAAAGGTCTAATTATACAATCTGCATCCATTGATCAGATTTCCAATCATAACTTCATTTCCACGTCTACCTGCTGAAATCGGGTCTCTGAGTGATTTTGGGTCATGATGGTGTGAACATCTACCACTAATGCCTGTTGATGCATATTTAACACATACCAGGAATCACACTGGACTCACTTCCCCATCATCTAGTTTTCAGTAATGAAGCTAATTTGGATAAATAATGTATAAACTACAAATATTGCATGTGGTATTAAACTTTTGGACTTTGACTACATCTAAAAAAAACAGATGGTTCTGAAAACCTTTCAGAACAAAAAGATACAAAAGACACATTTTTTGTTTTGTAGGCAAACAGTCGATGGTGGAAATAAAATCATTGTCAGACGTGGAAATCTCAAAGCTAGAAGGAAGAAATAAACATTTCTCTTCTCTTTTTAATCCTCTTACAATGTTGATCATTGCGGCGAGAAAGTTGATGAGGATGGAGACGAAGATGATGACGTTCCGCGCCGCGTACGTCTCGTTGATCCAGCAGCAGGCTTTCCTCAGAACCAGAGGCAGACACTTGTAGTCCTCCGCCGTCGTGACCAGAACCAGACAGGAGTGGAGAACGATGAGGACCGAGAACTGGATCACCATCGTCACCATTCTGCACAAAAAACAGACTTAACAAAAACATGACTATTTTAAACAGCCAGTGACTCTTAAAGAGGGTCTGAAGAAGCTCTAATATGTTCAGATTTTAACTTCAGGACATGAGAATCCCGCTGAGGCTCAGAGAAAAGAGGAAATAAAACCATTTCCAGCATCTCAACCCATTCCCTGCCAGAGTCCTGAGCCACTAAACGAGCAGCTGCTCCGTCTGGAAACGACGCAGAAAATACCTGAAAACTGAAATCAGACTTTTTTTTGTTGCCTGAGAAAACTCCATCGCTTTATCTGATTGAAAAGTTGAAAATCTGCTAAAGATTTTGAGATTAATTTCTGAAATCTGAGACAAAAAATGTCAGAACTTTTGACTTCAAAAGCTGAAGATGTTTTATTCTGAAACTGATAGATTCCCTGATTCTATGGAGGAAGTTTATTGCCCTAATGCGGCGATGCAGATTGTATAATTAGACCTTTTTCAGATACATTTGACAGTAGGATATTTATCCAGTTCTTCCGCTGCTCTTGTTTCTCTCTGATCCATTTGTTCCTCATGTTGAGGAAACTGTTGCTGTCTGATGTTCCCTTACCTGGCAGAGGGCAGCAGGCTTTGAATAGCCGTGATGAAGATGAGCACGATGAAGGCGCAGACCAGGTTGGACTTGAAAACCTCGTCCCTCATCTGTGAGTACTGCACAGGGACAGAGAGACCAAGAGAGAAGCAGGAGGAAGAGGAGGTGAGGGGCAGAAACAGGCTTTCAGACAAACAGAGAGGACTGGACGAGCCAAAACGCGCCAAACACACGAATGCTCTGCAGCGGATGCTCTGCAGCGAATGCTCTGCAGCGAATGCTCTGCAGCGGATGCTCTGCAGCGGATGCTCTGCAGCGAATGCTCTGCAGCGGATGCTCTGCAGCGAATGCTCTGCAGCGGGTGCTCTGCAGCGAATGCTCTGCAGCGAATGCTCTGCAGTGGATGCTCTGCAGCGGATGCTCTGCAGCGGATGCTCTGCAGCGAATGCTCTGCAGCGGATGCTCTGCAGCGGATGCTCTGCAGCGAATGCTCTGCAGCGGATGCTCTGCAGCGGATGCTCTGCAGCGGATGCTCTGCAGCGAATGCTCTGCAGCGGATGCTCTGCAGCGGGTGCTTGCGACTCGGTCGACCACAAGCGTCAGAGAGAGACAGGAGCTGGTGGGTCAGCTGAGGGTCCTGGGGAAGGAGCGAAGCTCACAGACACGATGCTCGCTGAGAGCGTTTCAGATGTTAACCGAGACCCAACAGAGAGCGCTGAGCCAAAATAAACCTGAACCTGAAACATGGACTGAAGATTCACGAAAATTAGTTCATTACATGTTGTTATGGCCCTGCTAATTAACAACTACAAAATAAAGCGCAAAAATGCAAAGACATTAATTTGGTGCCTTTATGTTTTGCCTTCTTTACTTGGTTTATTTTGTCAAACAGAAATGAACTAAACAGGAACAGAAAAACTGATTTTGTATTCAGAATTTGATCAATGCATTTGTATTTAACACACTTTTCCTTAAGATTGTTATCAGAAATAACGACAAATTTATTTTCCTCCAAGGGTTTAAATATAATGACTGATAAATACAATCTTACTAAATATAGATAAAAGTAGCAAAAAATAAAGAAACATGTTTAAAAATTAGAGCTAAGCTATGCTAATTAGCCACAACCAAACTTTAGCAAAGAAAATCATCCAACTAAAAAACTTATTTAATAATAATAATAATATACTTAAATTTTCTGCTTAAAGAAACAAAGGCCTGTTTCAAACCTTCGGTTAAATGTGTAAACATTCAGGACAGTGTGGCTCAGATTATTGGCCCTTTTTGCCCCCGAACCGCCTGCTGCCCGCCGCCTGTTGCCCCGACCCGCCTGCTGCCCCCGACCCGCCTGTTGCCCCAAACCACCTGCTGCCCCCGACCCGCCTGCTGCCCCCAAACCGCCTGCTGCCCCGACCCGCTGTCTCTTTCTTCAAGGGTGCTGGGAAATTAGCAAGAGGATGCTTCACGTTCGGTCACAACTTTGGCAAAAAGTAAAAAAAGAAATTAAAGAAAGAAAAATGAAAGAAATTATAAAGGAGGATGAAGGGAGCCGACAACAAATCACTGCACATTTACTGAGGAGGTTTACAGGTTAATCAGATGAACAAATTAAATATTCAAATGAAGGTAATTTTGGGGGATGGTGATAAAACACAAAGTATGGAAGCCAATATGAACTCAAAAGCAACAAAAACAAAACGGAAAAATATAAAGAAGATGTGCAAAAGGAGACTGCATTCAGCAAAGAAAAGATCATTCATACTTTTTATTCATCTATATCCTGGTTATTAATCGTGTTTAATAAAAATTCAATTTCAAATATTCAGGACTTGAATATAAACATTGTTTTAGACAAGGCTCATGTTTGTTTTTTTTACTGAATGCAGTGATCAAAAGATAAGAGAAAAATAATAATAATTTAAAAATGAAGCTGATCTGGTCAATTTTGTCCACAGAACTGTAACATTTCCCATAGTTCCATGGTGCAAAGGTTTTGGTCATGAGTAAACTGAAGGGGCGTCTCTACGCTGTGGTAAAGAAAACAAAAACAAAACATCTGTTCTGTGATTATTACAGTTAAAATATGAGTGATAAATCTTTTTTAGATTTTCCTAAAATACTCAGAAAATCTGGATTTTATCAGGGTGAATTTTTACAGACCAATTTTTCTGTATGGAGTCCAAGTGTGCCACTGAAATCGCAAATTTATTATTTTATCTCACAAATTCTAACCTAAACAAAACAAAATTTATGCTAAAATATCTCATTTGGAAATAACTTCCCTCGAAGCGAAGCTTCTCCAGATTTTTGTTTTCCATTTGATTTATTTGGAATAAAGAAATAACTTTATTTTCCTTTTACAGAATAATATTTGTTCTCAAGTTCAGAAAAATGATTGGATCTGTTTAGTCGTTACTCAAATAGTTAGTTTTTTTACTAAAAAGTTAATAACTTTCTATAGTAGAACACAGATTACTGATGGCACACTTTACACACCAAATATTTTAAATCCAAATCCTCAAACTGAAAATTTGTCCTCATTTTGTCAGCTTGTTTTTATTCAGGGATTCGTGTGAATATGGCGAAATTAATAAAGGCAATAAACCAATGTAAGTGCCTTTAGCTTACTCATGATTGGATAAAATTGGTGTCATGTTTTGGTTTTTATAAATCTCAGAAGTAGGTATGAGGAGGGAGAGAGAGGAGAAAACATGGATCTATCTCAAACCCCAGCTACCTTCTCTTCCAGGCTGGAGTCTTTAAACATCAGTGAGAAAGGCTTGATATGCTCTCTTCTCAACTTATCGCCACTCCGTAAGTCGATGGCACTCTCTATTCGCTTGTTAATTTCCTCAGGACCAGAGTGGACATGCAAAGCTTGTGCAAGATGGTTTGGAAGCAGATTTATCGAATTTCTCGTTAGGGCAGCCAGAGTCTAGAGGGAAAGCACATGCACACAGAATGAACCTGCTTTTCCCCCGTTTTCGTTCCATTCAGGTTACAAACGAAAAAAGAAACAACAGACACACAGTCGCTTACAAACACAAAATTAAATCAAAAAGAAGGAAAGACGGGAGACCAAAATGCAACATGAGCTGTCAGAGCGACAGCAGACATGCAGGTCCCATTCGCTCCGGCGGCGCCGCGGCGGCCATGTTGGTGCAGGCGCCGCGGCGGCCATGTTGGTGCAGGCGCCGCGGCGGCCATGTTGGTGCAGGCGCCGCGGCGGCCATGTTGGTGCAGGCGCCGCGGCGGCCATGTTGGTGCAGGCGCCGCGGCGGCCATGTTGGTGCAGGCGCCGCGGCGGCCATGTTGGTGCAGGCGCCGCGGCGGCCATGTTGGTGCAGGCGCCGCGGCGGCCATGTTGGTGCAGGCGCCGCGGCGGCCATGTTGGTGCAGGCGCCGCGGCGGCCATGTTGGTGCAGGCGCCGCGGCGGCCATGTTGGTGCAGGCGCCGCGGCGGCCATGTTGGTGCAGGCGCCGCGGCGGCCATGTTGGTGCAGGCGCCGCGGCGGCCATGTTGGTGCAGGCGCCGCGGCGGCCATGTTGGTGCAGGCGCCATCAGAAAGACTCAAACACAGTTACAGGGCTGGAAACCAAAATCATCAGGCAGGAAACGGAGGAAAAAGCTCAGAAAAGAGTCCAGATGCAAAAACTCACATTAGACTCTAACAGGCACAAATAAAAAAAAAAAACACATTTAAGATTTCAGGTTCGTCTAGTTTAACTTAATCCCTTCCCATCAAACGTTGGAAAAATGCAACAAGTACCTTTGACTTTTTCCTCTTTTGTAAACAAAATCTAAAACATTTTCACAGGTTTAAAGCAAAAAAAAAAAAAAAAAAAAACTGTACGACCATATGAGGAAAACCAGGATGCTGGTTTTTGTTTTCCATTTGATTTATTTGGAATAAAGAAATAATTCCAAATAAGAAACAGCAGCCAGCATCACTACGTTACCGGGTCAAATTCAGCTAATTAAATCAATGATTCGTCAGGAATCACAATCTTTTCAGAATCAGTGCTTCACCAACTGAGTTAAAATTCATTTAATTATGAGCAGAAAACAAAGTGTGAAGAGTTTGAAGCGAAATTTGCACCAATTATTAATACAACCTGAAGTTGTTGACATTTTGCCACAAAACCTCACAGTATTCCGTTTGAGACTCTGCATTATTGGTGCTTTTTGGCATTATTTTATATAATTTATAAGCTAGCTAACTGTCTGCTAGTTTTCAGTTTCATGGCTCTGGTAAGAAACTGGTGGAATCTGAGCGTATTTTTGTAAAGAATGTGTCAGATCTGCATGTGGTGGTTTTTTGCCTCCCTGATGAGCAGCTCTGCAGGTCACAGCAGCCGTTTCCTCCAAACCGCTGCAGCTGCAGCATCAGGTTACCTTCTGGAGGGTCCGGGGGCGGCAGAGCAGCCGGCCGTAAGCTGTGAGCGGAGATGGAGATGTTTGGAGATTCAATATCTCAGAACAAAGCGGCGTCTCACCTCGCTCGCCTGATGCGACACGTTAACACATGAGATCCATCACGCTCAGATACACCATTAAAAATTCATTTTCAGGCTCCACATGCATGGCCGTCCCCCTCGGTCCTGATTAATGGATGCTTTCGGCCCTTTGTTACCGGCCGGCTCCGCTGTCGCCAGAATTACACGCTAATGGAAACTACCTGGAAATAATAAACGGGCGATTCAGACACTTATCACTCAGAGCCGTTGGATCTGGAGATTCCCTCACATGGGCAACATGAGACAGAAATAGCTGCCAGCATCACCGTTAGTTTACAGATAAAGCTGGAGAAACTGGTCAGTTTCAGTCAGTTATTTGCTCATCCTTTGAGTTCAGGAGTCTTTTTATGGCTCAGTGAATTAATTGGTTCTGAAACTAGACCAGACAAACTTTCATAAAGTCTGACATCTATTTAAAAACATCACTAAAAGGATAGAAAATGGTAAATAAATGCAGACTCAAATAATTAACCTGGATTAATTGATTAGTGAACAAACATCAGTTTATTTAGTAGTTGATTAACTACTAAAAAGCTGCTTGCAGAAAGAGCAACAGATTCAGAGCAGAAATGAACCCAAAACTGTCCAGAAATACAAACATTTAAGATCAAAATAAATCTTCTTAGAACTTCTCTAAAATAGTTTTAACTTCTCCTGGTTCAGATTCTGTCAGAAAATTTTTTATTAAGAATATTTTGAATAATCGGTTTGGCTTTTAATTGATGATATTTTCATTGTTATACCTTCACTATTCGTTGTAATTTGTCACACAGTATTAAAATGAAAAGGTTCAGCAATTTTCTTTTCTATAGATTCAAATTTTGTTTTCAAAACTTGATAAATTTAGCTACATTTGTCTTTCAGTATCAGATCATTTTGTTAGCTTATCGTCAAGCTAGTTAGCAAAAACAACTCAGTGGATAAAATTGCCAAAATTAAAAATATATTTTATAATTTATATTCTTCTCAGGGTTTAAATGTGATGAACTACAATGTTGTTCATAGTAGGTAAAAGAAGCAAACTGTAAAAACAAATAAATCAAACTAGCTAGCTGAGATATGCCAGTTAGCCATAGCTAATCGGCTCAGCCCAGCAGAGCAGTGCTGTTATTGATTAACCGCCAGAATAATTTATTTCTACGTTCAGTTCAGCTGAATTAAAGCCATTTTCAGGGCTTTTTGAATGAACAGATGATTGTAGCCGATCTGTGAGCCGTTAATCAGCGTGAGCCGAGGGGCTCCAGGCGGGGAAGACGAGCCGAAGCTGAACCGGACCGGAGCGAAGCTGAACCGGACGGGAGCGAAGCTGAACCGGACCGGAGCGAAGCTCTCATGCATATGAATGGAGATCAAGTGGCCCAAGTCAGATGATTAGCATATCTGGCACCAGACAGCAAACACATGAGGCGGGTCATAAAGGAGGCCGCCAGAGGAGCCGCCATGACAGCGCCAAGCCTCATCAGACCGAACACGCCGCTAGCATCCAGCCGGGTCAGAACCGGCCGCTGCACGGCTGCAGCTTCTATCTGGAAGCAGCAGGAAAGGTTTTGTCTTGGATCCCGATTCCTCAGTTTTCATATTAAAGAATAAATACAAAAGTTTCACTTTGGGTCATTTTTCCACAAATGTTTGTTTGGTTGCAGTTTCTGTCCGTTTCACTCTCCACTCGCCATGATCTCCAAGGAAAACTGAACATCACAGAAAAACTTCAGTGGAGGAAAAAAGGAAACATTATTCTGAGTCATCTCAGCTAAAAGCTTTGGATCTTGGATGTTTCCATGTCCGTCCATCAGGACTCCCATCCGACCCCTTGGCCCAGATCCTCCAGCCACGTGTCCGGCGTCTTCCTGTCCACACCTTCAAACTAAATCAGATTTCCAAATAAATATGAGAGGTTTCTGCATCTCACCATCAGTTTGAGAGAAACCATCAGCATTTCCATCGTCTCAGCATCCAGAGAAAATCCTCGTTACTCGCTTCATTCAGAAACGAAGAGGAAATCCTCGACTAGAACCAGAATCTGAAACATCTGCAGCAGATCTTTGAACATCAAGAACATCAACTGAATCTTTCAGCTTCTGCTCACTTCAGCAGAAGCTCAAACACGAAGCCATTTGTTTCAAGTGTTTACGCCCGCTGCGGCTTTCTGACCCACCATCTGCTTTCTGTGATCATCTGGACCCTCGGAATGCAAACATCCAGTGAAGCGCAGGATGTGACCTCAGGAAGACGCCTGGCCTCGGAGCAGAGACGCTGCCGCAGGGACAGGGAGGGAGCGGCTCCGAATCCGGCTGGCCTGATCGTGTTTGGCGTGAAGGTCTCTGAGAGAGCGCGGAGCAGAAAGGCCACCGATCCCAGCAGGCCTAGTCAAAGTCAGCCTGCTGAGCGCTGTGTTCAGATTTACTACATGTAAGCTGATCTATGTGACGCAAAAACCTCCATCTGTGGGAAACAGCAGCGTTGGACGTGGAGATGAAGATGTCTAAAAAGTGACCATGAAGGTTAGAATGTGATTAGTTTCCAGTCTGCAGCTGCAACAGGTCTCCTGCGGTGCTCTTTAAAGGATCGCAGGCAAGCAGTTACATAGGACACGAGCCGCCGCAGGCGCAGCAGGAACAATGTCGCATAAAGTGAACCATCTTGACATTTATTAGGCAGATTGCCTTTTGACATGCGGATTTCCAAACATGTCCTGATGGACTCTCCTGAGTCCAAACATTCAGCTGAGCTTCATTCGCAGATGAAACCCGGAGGACGAGCGTCTCCCTGCAGAGGTTCTGGTGATGAGCTGAGGCTCCATGGCAGTGATGAGCATCATGGCCGCCAGCAGAAACGCAGCGGAGCTGGGCGCCGGCGCCGAGCTGCAGGAATCTCAGGACTCCTGAGTCCGTTTCTGAAAGAATCTTCTGGATGTGCAGTCAGCCCCAAGGGACCACTGTCACAGCTACCAATGCTAACAGCGCTACCGATGCTTGCTACCAGCACAGCATTACGAATGCTAACAGTGCTATCAATGCTAACAGCGCTACCGATGCTAACAGTGCTACCAATGCTGACAGCATTACGAATGCTAACAGTGCTATCAATGCTAACAGCGTTACCAATGCTAACAGTGCTACCAATGCTAACAGCGTTACCGATGCTAACAGCGCTACCGATGCTAACAGCATTACCAATGCTAACAGTGCTACCAATGCTAACAGTGCTACCAATGCTATTAGCATTACTAATACTAACAGCGCAACCAATGTTATCACCACTAGGACTGCTAACAATGCTACTACAGCTATCAGTGCCACTACAACTACTGATGCTAACATCACTATCAAGGTTATTTTGTAAGTTAGTTTTGAAGTGTACTGAGATATTTACACTGTAAACTACAACAAACCTGTTAGGATTTTGTTTTTGCAATGTGTAGGCCTCAGACAAGTTCAGTCTGAGGCCTCAAACGGCCCCGGGCCGCACTGTGGACACCCCTGACTCAGAGCCTTGCTGTTCTGTCTTCAGGTTCCTGCTGCTCTGCTCAGATTTTCCAGCGTCTTGCTCGCTGGCCGGCGCTGATGGCTCACCTGGCCTGACCCGGATAGAAACACAGCCTGCAAGCCGCTCTGCGCTGCGTGCTCTGATGCAGAGACGTGAATCACATGGACAGCGCGGGGGGAGGAACCTGCAGGAGACGGGAAGCCAGAGACAATGCTGCACAACCACTCAGGGGAAGCTTTGATGTGCACAAGTCAAGCTTTTTGATCCGACAGGCGCTTTACCAGGCCAACAACAGCAGAAACAACATTCCTCTGAAGCTGGAAACCTGACAGGCTGCAACGACACAAACCTGAACAAAGCACAAACAAATCAGTTTACTGCAAAAATGCTTTAAGCCAGGATATATTTACTAGTTACACCTGGAAAACATTTCAAATGGCTGCAAACAGTCAGGATTCCAGTGAATAATCACAGAGAAATCACAGAAAGAGACTCTGAGGCATCAGTTTGCTGAGTTTCATGACAGGATTGTAAATAAATGTGACTTCTTATGGAGAAAATCATTCAGTCCTCAGATTGACTGAGGAAACCAGAGCAAACCTCACACTGTTGTGTGAGAGGCTGATTAAATCAGAAACTCCAACTGATGATCAACAATCATTAAATATTATCATCATGTAAATGGAAAAAAATCTGATACAAATCAGATTGTTTTCAAAGTGTCTGCATTTCATCAACGCCTTTGGTGAGCTGGGGCTGTGTAGGAGGAGTAACACATGATGTTACACCTCCTACACACACACACACACACACACACACACACACACACACACACACACACACACACACACACACACAACACCACACAAAAAACAAAAACATGCAGTTGGACTCCATGCCACTTGGTGGCAGTGGTGCACCAATGACTGGTGCCAATAAACATGAGACAACAAGAAATCCCTTCTGCTATTGGAAATTTCACATATTCAGCCAAAATGTATCGGCTGCATTTTGTTGCTTAGTAACAGAGAAAAGTTGTGGAAATAACAGCAAAATAGAGAAGCATCACATTTCTGCAGCAGAAGAAGCCAGGCTTCTTGCTGCAGCAGTAAAAAAACACACAACAAAAAAAATAACAACAATAATCTGAATTTAGCATCAAGCGGCGCTGTGTGGACGCAGCCAGAGCTGCAGCAGGTTTCACTCCGATACCATCATGCAGATCCAAACTGTCACAGAACTGTGAATAAACCGCAGACAGACTGGATGGTTGGCTTGTTATTCATGTTTTAAAGCTCAGTTGGTGAAGCAGTCTGAAACACATTGACTTTGAGGATGTTTAAGACGTTAAATTACTGCTTTGATCAAACTACATCAGTTTGATCCTCCAGGAAAAACCAGCAGATTGATTCACACAGATGATGAAGACCAAACAGAGAGAGGAAGATGTTAAAGGTGCTCGTCATCCTCACACAGGCAGGCCGACACACACACACACACACACACACACACACACACACACACACACACACACACACACACACACACACACACACACACACACACACACACTGTCTGTTCAATCCCAGGAACTAAAAGACAAAACAACCCAGAAGATTTCATGCACTGCAAAACAACGGCCCGTCCCTCAAACAGCGCCGCCCTGCAGGAAGCGTGGAGCATTTTCCCTCCTGATGGAAGCCCAATGGTTCTGCTGCAGGACGGGCCGTGGGTCCAGACAGCCGTTCTTTCTCAGTGTGAAACAGAAGCCGGCGGGTCTTACGTTCTGGTTTCCCACGATGTTGTCGAAGGGCAGCTCGGGGCTCCAGGACGCCTCGTTGAAGGTGGCGCTGCTGGCCCGGCGGTCGGCCGAGCTCGCCGCCTCCTTCATGATGTCCTCCGGCAGCGTGAGCAGGCTCTCCTCCGGCTGCTTGATCAGGTACGTCTCGATGTTGTGGCGCCGCAGGAAGTCGTTGCGGTCCTTGCCGTGACCCTCCTCCACCTCGTAGTCGCCGTTCAGACAATCCAGAGCGGCTTTGGAGATGTGGATCCGCCTGAAACGCGACAGAAATATCAGACAAACATCAGTTCCATTAATGTGATGGATCATTTCTGTAAAGTATACAAAATAAAAACACATTCATCCTTTTTAAATGTTAAGTGCCAATTTACAACGATGCAAAAACAAAATCTTACCAAGTATTTTTCCGAGTTGTACATTTGAAATAAGACAAAACTAACTTACCAGTGACTTTTCAGAAGGATACAGGAGCTTGTTTTAATTCAATAGTACTGGTTACACTGGCAGATTAGTTCCCTTTTAACATGTGAAAATGTCCTTTTATAAATTAAATATGTACATGACTTACTAAACATTTATTTAAACAAGTCATTAACATTTAAAACTGAAAAGAAATATTAACCCCGAGTCGTAGCAAACATGTAAGAAAGTGACTGAAGCAGCCAATCAGAAGTCAGGGCCTCCCTTTAGCCCCGCCCACTGAGTTTGATGGCTGAAGTTAACAATTTAAGTGAATTTATGATGTGCTTCAGCACAGGAACAAAAAATAATTCATTAAATTATTACATTTACAACTAGTTTTTAAATGAAACATGTTGAAAACATGTATATAATTCTATATGGAATAAATTATTTCTGTATTTATTTTGGGATTAAACAAATAAATGACACATTTCAATCATTTTTATTCTTATTATCTGTTGTAATTTGGCACCATTGGCATTCCGTACAGAATAACCAGAGCAAACAATTGTTAAAGTCACAATAAGAAAATATGACAGATTTGAATGAGTTTCCACCAAAAGCAGCCAATCAGTGACCTGTCCAGGTGTGAATGAAGCAGCCAATCAGTGACCTGTGCAGGTGTGAATGTAAAGGTCACTGTCAGGTCAGTGGCTGAATGTTGCTGCAACCAAAGGTCAAGTCCGCCGGTTACAGCGAGTGTCTGAAGTGTTTGGATGTGACGAAAACATTCATGGAACCAGAGGAGCTGCTGTTATGCAACAGATTTCACTGAAGAGCAAAGGTCAGAGGTCACGATCCGGCTCAGTGACAGACGCTGCAGGATGTTCAGGAACAGAAACTAAAACCTCTCTCTCTTTAGACTGGACCATGGCGGCAGTAAAACTCCTGTTATTGTGTTTTGGGTTGGATCCACACACACACACACACACACACACACACACACACACACACACACACACACACACACACACACACACACACACACACACACACACGCGTCCTCACCCGGGGATGCCTCCGGACTCCAGCTTGTTGGCGATGTCCACGTCCCAGGACCAGACGTCAAACTGCCACTTCCTGAGGCCCAGAACGCCGCACAGCACCGAGCCGGAGTGGATCCCGATCCGCATGTCGATGTCGTGTTTCGTACGAGATCGGACGTATCTGGACGAGAGAAAGTTTCATTACGGTCCCACTCTCCAGTCTCACGTCTTCACCCTTCTGTAGTTTCCTGACGTCCAAAATAAGCGACTTTTTCAAATAAAAAACGTTTTGCTGCTAAATTATTGACTAAATAAACAAATGAGCTCAACAAAGACATTTCATTTAGAGTTTTACAAATATAACAGTATATAATAGAACAGTGTGATGGTTCTGATCCAACAGAGACCTTAAACATGTTTCTGGGAGCAAAAGCAGAAGACCTGCTGCTGGATGGATGAAATGTCCAAATGTTGGTCTAGTCCAAGCAAACCGCTGAAGAACTTCCCAGAATGCAACTAAGAAGTATAAAATGAATATTTTCTTCACTTTCTGCAGTTTTTCCTGCTTTTCTAAACCTGCTGGTATTTTTAGCAGATATACAGCTGTGTTCAAAAATGCATTTTAAACTATAGATTATATAAATAAATGATATGATTGACCCAAAGTGAATAATGTTTCCATAATATGCTGTTATTTTAAGTAACATGGTAAAATACATGATACACACTTCCATTAATGCAGCAAATTAATAAACATGAATGTAACCTTTGCTGGAAGTGAATCGCTTTTCAATAAAACGGTGGAAAAATGTTCATAAATTTGCGTCTCATTTCATAGTTTATCATCTGTGAAGAGAATGAAAGCAGGACTGAAGCTGACGCCTCATCGCTGCAGCGGCAGGTGAAATGCATCCTGGGAAGGTGAGACAGGTGCTTAATGGCAGCTGCAGGATATCAACAGCAGCGATCTGCAGATTGACGGAAAGATGACGCAGGCCGGAGAGGAGGAGGACTGACTGATGCGACACAAAGCCGACCAATCAGCTCCGTCCTCAGCGGCTTCACTCATCCTGCTGCTGGAGCAACCAAACGCAGCAACCTCAGCTTATCCATCACTAATCCCCCTCTTCCCGGCCAATATACGTTCTCTTCTCCGCCCTCAGTCACTCAGAAAGAGAAGCAAGGTCGAAATCCAGCAGCAATAAAGACAATTATTGAATTAGAGCCGGCAGCGGAGTCAGAAGCTCAGGGAGCGTTTTCTGAGGATCGGAGGAGTAAAAGCTGGGATGTTACTTCTGCTGCGCCGATTCTCCTCCTGACCAGAGGGCAGAAGGATTTCTAAAGCTCTGCGCTGCAAAACTCACTTCAAAAACTCAAACAGTTTTTTCTTTCAACAAGAGGCAGACAGGGAATGGAACAAAGTCAAGAAATTCATTGTTAAAGGGGACAATGATGCCAAATTCACATTTTGCACAATTTTGTACTTTTATTTCAATTTCTTCTAAAAACGACCAAGACTTTAAAAAAACAATCAGTAATAAATTTATGTTTTCTGGTGTCTGTTGTTAACTCGCCATCCAGAAACCACTTGCTGCATTCTGGATGCAGAATGTATTGGTGTGCAGGAGGCTCCACTTCTGCTTTTCAAAGGTTTACGATGGTATGACTACTCAACAGTTTTCAGGCAAAGCTGAGTTGGGTGGTGGCCAGCCAGCAGCAGATGCTTTGGTTTTAAAATGACAGAGGCCCTGAACAGCAATAAAATTTAATTATGATTTTGTGCAGAAAATGTAATGAACAGGTTTTGTATAGGCCGTTGATCTGTTCTCACCTGTTCAAGGAGCCTTTAATGAAGACGAGCTGCAGTGAAATGCTGCATGTCCCGATTCTCTAATTCAGTGATTGAAACTGAAGCCGTCCAACTCTTCAGATCAGAACCAGAGATTCTGTTTAAATCTGCTGCTTCAGCAGATTTAAACAGAGAATCAGTTTAAATCAGATTCAAGTCGCCCTGGGACTTTCAGCTGGTAATTGTGATTAATTAATCACATAGATTTATTGCACCTAATATTTTACAGAGTAAGTAATTTTTTGTTCCGCCCGGAACATTTGTATCGACGTGTTTCTGGTACGCCGATAAATTTGATACACAAGTTGCATCTGCTAACAGATGGACGAAACAGCTGCTTCTCTCTGAGCACTGAGGTTAATTTCTGCTTCTAAACTGATCCGATTGGCTGGAAAAGACTATTGTTGTGCTAAAAGCTGTTAGCCTGAAGTAGCATCTCAATGCTAAACATGTAGCAGCTATCGCTAATGTCAGCATCCACATTTCTAAAAAGCTCCATGAATAATCAGAGAAACTCTGGGAAGCTGCATGGATAGAAAAACCTTTGCTGCGATCAGATGGTTTAATGATGACATGATAAATAAAACCAAGACATTACTTTGATGTTGAGCTTATGTGTCTATCTATTACTTTAGCAGCAAAAAAGGTTTTGAATTGAAAATGTTGCTTATTTTGCTGAAAAATGCAATGAATTTTATTGACAAAACTTTTAACTCCCAGTGAAAGTTAAAATCTGCAAAAGGTTAAATATCTGAAACCAGCAATTTCATTTACAGGGAAACGTGCAGAAGGCCGTGATACTGGTGTGTGTGTGTGTGTGTGTGTGTGTGTGTGTGTGTGTGTGTGTGTGTGTGTGTGTGTGTGTGTGTGTGTGTGTGTGTGTGTGTGTGTGTGTGTGTGTGTGTGTGTGTGCGTGTTTTTCCAGAACACGTGTGGAAGGTGGTTATTATAATCTGCTGGTGTGTCATTAGCCAGCGGCGCGGCGCCGGCCGGCCGGCCGACCAGGTTAAACACTTTGCTTATAAATGGCTCCACATTCAGGCTCACAATTATTTGCATGAATTATGCAGGAAACATTTGCATGTAAAGTAGAGTTTGTTTTCACCGGCGCTAATATTTGTTTGGAGCATTTCAGGGACAAGTTTCTGTTTTATTGTATTTTCAGATTTTCCCATTGCTGCACACTCTTTAAATTAACCATTTATTTTATATTTGTGCCCTAAAGCGACTCATTTTTAACTGTTAATTTGTCTCAGTAAATATTTTAAATCATCTATTTTTGCAGCTGTGACTTTCAGGACATTCAAGGTTTTAGCTGAAGTGAGACAGAAATAGAAATGTTGATTTTTCTCCTATTTTAAGAAAATTATTTAATTGAAAGAAATGAAAGCAACAATAACAAATGAGCTTTGATTAGAAAGTTTCTGTTTAATGTAGATTATTAGATGAATGATTTGTTTATAAAAATGGCAGTAATTTAATCTCAGGTTCAATCGTATTCACTCTGGATTTTAATCCTGTAAAATAAAAATCAAGGCTTTGAACGACCTAGTCAAAGTCCAGGTTAAATCCAAAGCTGCTGTGCTTTGCATGGTGAAGTGAAATTGGATCAACTTTTCAGGAAACCCTTCAAACCTTTGGAGCATTTTGACCTTCAGATCTGTGTGAAGAGAGGTATATATGCCCTAAACCCTTCATCATCCTCCTCCTCCTCAGACCTGCTGAATCGTCCTCCATCCCATCATAAGCAGTGAATCCAGAAGCAGCCAGGTCTCACCTGATGGTTTTGAGCATGCTCAGTCCATCTCCACGCAGTGGGCGTGGTCCGGTCTGGGCTCCGGCAGCCCAGACACACGCAGTAGTAACAGTCTCCCAGGATCTTGATGCGCAGACAGTGGCTCCTGGGGAGAAAACCAGGTTCTTTTTACTGAAACGTGACCTCTGAACCCAAACAGAGGGAAAGGAAAACATGCAAAACTTCAGAAAAGATGAACCTCAGTTTTTAACAGATTATGTTTACCTTTACCAAAATCTCCTAATCTGTTCCTGTACTTACGTGAGCCAGACGGTCGAAACGTGCAAAGAGTTCATTCAACATTCGTACCAGCTCCTGGCGGACAGCGTGGTGGAGAGGTTGGTGAATCCTTTAACATCTGCGAAAAGAATGCTGAATAAAATACGGAAATGTCACTTTCAGTTCCAGGTTAGATAGAAATACTGATTACACTCTAAGCTGTGTTTCTCTGACTGAACGGAAATGTGTCTCAGAAAAAGGCCTGATGTGAGGAGCAATCATGAGTCCTGAACCCGACCGGAACCGGCTCACCTGACATTCTCGTAGCGGTGGATGTAAATTCTGTGGAACTGGTGCTGGAGGTGTTCGTCCTCTACATTTGTCATGTCGTTGATCATTTCCAAAACTACAAAACGTGGCAGCACGGATAACACCAGCCGTTCCTGGAGAGAGGCAGGAGAAGAGGCGTAATAAGCAGAACCGGACTGCGGTTCGGACCGGAGCCGGTTCCTCCAGCCACAAAGTTACACATTCAAACTTTCTCCGTTCGTAAAAGCAAGAAATGGATCAATAAGTTTGAAAATAAACTGGTCTTCTTCACTAAACGAGTTCAGGTCCAACGGTTTATGGGCATCTAACCAAATTCAAGACAGTATATACAATTATGAATCTTTGTTGACTAGAAAATAATTATTTAATCAAAAGTGATCACGATGTGCCAACATACAGAAATCATCAGATTCACATGATTAATGGAGCAAGAAACTCTGACTGCCACATGTACAGTAATAGATATGAAAATGAATTTAAATGGACGAACAAATGAAAAGTGGAGTTCCAGGAAGCGTGAAGTCCAAACCCAGAAACAGTGAGCTGGTTCCTGCTGCTGCTGCCTTCCCCACAACCGTCTGCTAAATTTATCTCCATCCTTTCTGCATAACCGACCATCAAGTTCAGACAACGTCAAAAACCAAGCTCTGCTTTTGTTTTGATGCGACACAAAACAAGAAACAGGACAGCATGGCAGAGATGAAGCCTGTAAAAACAAATAAACCACATTAACTCTGCCAGCCTGCAGCCACAAGCAGCATCCTAAAAAAGCCTCAAGGCCTGCAGAGAAAAAATAAAAAGCAGGAAAACAAGATTTGCTTTTATTGGTCTAAACGAGGCAGCGTCGCTCTGCAGATCCAGGAACAGATTTAGAGTGGGAGCATCTCTCAGGAGATCTGCATCAAATCCAAGCCACCGCTCTCCTAAAATACTCAATATATGTGCAATATAAAGATCCAAACGGGCCGGCTTAGCTTTTACAGCCAGAATGATTCCTTCCTTCAATATTCTGCTGCAGCGCTGGGACAGATTAGTCCCTAATAAACTGGTTTTATAACTCATCTCTGCGCCGCCTCCATTTCAGAGCTTCTGTCACTTAGAAAAGAGAAATTTAGAAGAAGAAGAAGATTATCCCATTTCCCCCGACTCTTAACACACAAAACAAACTGGAGATATTTCTTATTCTGTCCAATCGGCTTTATTTCATTTAGCAGTTCAAAGGTCGGAATATTTTATTCAGTAAATCTGAAGTTTTTCACCAGCAAATAAAAATGTTGAATCTGCGGCTAGTCTGCGGTGTTTTTCTGTCTAGAAAATATTCAACTAGAGAAAAAACTCTGAGCTACTTCACTTCTCTCAACATCCAGAAAACATAATGTGTTTTCAAGACTTTCCTCTGATTTCCTCAGGCTCAGATTCAACTTCCTGACAGATATTAATAACGGTGCCGATACTGCAGGATGATTTACTTCCTGCCCCATTCAGATTTATTTTATTCTGTATTTTACTGTAAAGTTCCAAAATCCAAACAGGTTCCAGAAAAGGCCTTAAATAATTAAAAATTCTCCTGCTGTTACCAAAATCAAACATTTTGCTCATTTATCTTTTAAACGAGTGAGTCAGTCAGAAATCTGGCCTGTCAGAGGAAGAGCAGCTGTTTGTTGTTCCTGTTGTTGTTTCCGAGCTGAAAACTGAAGAATCGTCTCACTGAGGTTCAGACAGTCAGATCTTCCAGCGGCGCGTTAATAACGCCTCGGCTGCTGAATCTCAACCCGACGCCGCGGGCCGGCCCAGCTTCACTGCGACACATTTGACTGATTCCTCCTGAAGCCGGGAGACGTTCAGCCCGCTGCTCAGGTTCACCAAACATCCAGATCGTCACTCTGGTCCAAACGCTGAACCCGCTGCAGCAGCAGCGGTGCTGGTTTTGGCCAGTAGAGGACTTGACTTTCCCAGCTGGTCGCTTCTGTCTGCTCGAGTGGACGCCGTCCCCGGTTTGGACAGCTGAGAGCCAGCGGACTCAGTGTCAGATTAGCTCAGATGATCATTAGCGCAGCTTGATTTTAGCTGAGGGACGAAGGCCTGCAGCAGATCTCTGACAGCAC